>NC_048572.1:10489828-10594828 GCF_013265735.2 Oncorhynchus mykiss
CTGGGTACTGGTTAGCTACAGTGTGGTGGGTACTGGGTAGCTACAGTGTGGTGCATACCGGGTACTGTTTACTGGATACTGGGTACTGGGTAGCTACAGTGTGGTGGGTACTGGGTACAGGGAACTGGGTAGCTACTGTGTGGTGGGTACTGGGTAGCTACAGTGTGGTGGGTACTGGGTAGCTACAGTGTGGTGGGTACTGGGTAGCTACAGTGTGGTGGGTACTGGGTACTGGGAACTGGGTAGCTACAGTGTGGTGGGTACTGGGTAGCTACAGTGTGGTGGGTACTGGGTACAGGGAACTGGGTAGCTACAGTGTGGTGGGTACTGGGTAGCTACAGTGTGGGAGGTACTGGGTACTGGTTAGCTACAGTGTGGTGGGTACTGGGTAGCTACAGTGTGGTGCGTACCGGGTACTGTTTACTGGATACTGGGTACTGGGTAGCTACAGTGTGGTGGGTAGTGGGTACAGGGAACTGGGTAGCTACAGTGTGGTGGGTACTGGGTAGCTACAGTGTGGTGGGTACTGGGTACTGGGAACTGGGTAGCTACAGTGTGGTGGGTACTGGGTAGCTACAGTGTGGTAGGTACTGGGTACTGGGTAGCTATAGTGTAGTGAGTACAGGGTAGCTACAGTGTGGTGAGTACTGGGTACTGGGTACCGGGTACCAGTATGGCCAGTATAGAGTCAACGTTAACAGTATAACAGAGGGTCAGCAAGAAACCTCTCTGTCAGCAAGATGTATCTGTCGGTACGCAAAATCATGTTCAATATACTGTACTTCTCCAGCAAGTTGTAAACTACTGTACTAACCAACTACAGTGTCGCCACAGAATGATTTTCAGATTGCAGATTTTGTTTTGCCGCTAAATTCCCTAATTGATGTGTCCAATGTCCAGTGCTCAGTGAGCTGTGGTGATGGCCAGCAGACCAGGGAGGTGTTCTGTGTGGGGGCTGGAGGAGAGCGCCTTGGGGAGCAGGCCTGCAGCGGTCTGGCACGCCCACCCACAGTCCAGGCCTGCCGCAAACTAGCCTGCCATACCCACATCAGCTGGCATGTCAATGACTTCGGACTGGTGAGAGAGAGATTTTATTTCTTATTGGGTCAAAATCATACATTACAAAGCACTTTAAACAACATACATAAACAATGAGAGTGGGATACTTTTTACAGACTACAGTACACTCTTATGTATCCTCTCATCTTTCCATACTTTTTTTGTTTTTTGTCACTCTCTCCCTCTCTATCCTGTTCTCTCTCACTGTCCTCTCCCTCTCTCTCTCTCTCTCCTTCTCTGTCCCTCTCTATCCTTCTATCCTGCTCTCTCTCATTGTCCCCTCCCTCTCTCTCTCCCTCCTTCTCTGTCCCTCTCCTTGTCCCTATAGTGCTCTAAGAAGTGTGGTGGAGGGGTGCGTGAGAGAAGGGTGGTGTGTATGGACATAGAACAGAACCCACATGGGGAGGACAGATGTTCCCCCCACCCCAGACCCCCCACTGTGGAGCACTGTAACACCCAGGCCTGCCATGAAGCCCAGAGTGAGTCCAATCCCTGTGTGTGTGTGTGTGTGTGTGTGTGTGTGTGTGTGTGTGTGTGTGTGTGTGTGTGTGTGTGTGTGTGTGTGTGTGTGTGTGTGTGTGTGTGTGTGTGTGTTTCTGTTCATCCTTGTGTCTCTCTGTATACAGTAGGTGTACCAAGTGTCCATGACCCAAGAGGACATGATAGAACTCTGAGAGGATTTGTGCCTTATGACCCTTCAGGTATGTGTGTGTGTGTGTGTGTATCAGTTTGTGTGTGAAATTATAATCATCCTTATGCGTAGACTGTCTTGGGATAATTCAAGTAGAGACAGAAATAGCTTACCGTTTATTTCTCACTCATTTCTCACTTTAACAAATCAGAGTTGACTATGAGACTATCTTAAAACACACTTCCCTGAAGACTTGTTCTCCCTGCAAGCCTTAATGTTCCAAACAGTTCTGTTTTTCAAATCCGTTTTTTTCTACAGACTGTCCAATCAGCAAGTTGCAAGTGACCAAATGGGATTTGTGCATGTTCAGACAGCAGTCATTTGCTGACATAGCTATGCTAGTTGTCATAGTAACGACTGGCGTGTGCACAGTGGTGTAAGTTGATTGGTGGTGGTCAGTTGAAGCTGCTGAGGGGAGGGTCGGCTCATAATAAGGTCTGGAATGGCACAAATGGAATGGCATCAAACACCTGGAAAACCATAGGTTTCATGTATTTGATACCATTCCACCTATTCCACTCCAGCCATTAACACGAGCCCGTCCTCCCACATTAAGGTGACACCAACCTCCTGTGGTGGTGGTGGTAGTGGTGCTAAAACACACTTCTCTTATGGTACATACTGTATGTCCCAATCCTCCCTGTCTAGACCAAAGGTATCCAACTCTGACCCTACGAGGTCTGGATCCTGCTGGGTTTCTCTTCTACCTGATAACTAATTGTACCCACCTGGTGTCCCAGGTCTGAATCAGTCCAGGAACTAGCTTTAAGTTCCAGAGTTGAATTTGAGCAGTCTAGGCAGTGTTGTTATCCATCATAAAATCATAGCTACATATATACAATACAGGTTCCACTTGCCAAACTGGTAGGCCTATATCTAAAAAATATACTGTCTAGCTAAACATACCTACCACTACTAAATATGCTGTCTAGCTAAACATACCTACCACTACTAAATATACTGTCTAGCTAAACATACCTACCACTACTAAATACAGTGAGGGAAAAAAGTATTTGATCCCCTGCTGATTTTGTACGTTTGCCCACTGACAAAGAAATGATCAGTCTATAATTTTAATGGTAGGTTTATTTGAACAGTGAGAGACAGAATAACAAAAAAATCCAGAAAAACGCATGTCAAAAATGTTATAAATTGATTTGCATTTTAATGGGGGAAATAAGTATTTGACCCCTCTGCAAAACATGACATAGTACTTGGTGACAAAACCCTTGTTGGCAATCACAGAGGTCAGACATTTCTTGTAGTTGGCCACCAGGTTTGCACACATCTCAGGAGGGATTTTGTCCCACTCCTCTTTGCAGATCTTCTCCAAGTCATTAAGGTTTCGAGGCTGACGTTTGGCAACTCGAACCTTCAGCTCCCTCCACAGATTTTCTATGGGATTAAGGTCTGGAGACTGGCTAGGCCACACCAGGACCTTAATGTACTTCTTCTTGAGCCACTCCTTTGTTGCCTTGGCCGTGTGTTTTGGGTCATTGTCATGCTGGAATAACCATCCACGACCCATTTTCAATGCCCTGGCTGAGGGAAGGAGGTTCTCACCCAAGATTTGACGGTACATGGCCCCGTCCATTGTCCCTTTGATGCGGTGAAGTTGTCCTGTCCCTTTAGCAGAAAAACACCCCCAAAGCATAATGTTTCCACCTCCATGTTTGACGGTGAGGATGGTGTTCTTGGGGTCATAGGCAGCATTCCACCTCCTCCAAACACGGCGAGTTGAGTTGATGCCAAAGAGCTCCATTTTGGTCTCATCTGACCACAACACTTTCACCCAGTTGTCCTCTGAATCATTCAGATGTTCATTGGCAAACATCAGACGGCCATGTATATGTGCTTTCTTGAGCAGGGGGACCTTGCGGGCACTGCAGGATTTCAGTCCTTCACGGCGTAGTGTGTTACCAATTGTTTTCTTGGTGACTATGGTCCCAGCTGCCTTGAGATCATTGACAAGATCCTCCCGTGTAGTTCTGGGCTGATTCCTCACCATTCTCATGATAATTGCAACTCCACGAGGTGAAATCTTGCATGGAGCCCCAGGCCGAGGGAGATTGACAGTTATTTTGTGTTTCTTCCATTTGCAAATAATGGCACCAACTGTTGTCACCTTCTCACCAAGCTGCTTGGCGATGGTCTTGTTGCCCATTCCAGCCTTGTGTAGGTCTACATCTTGTCCCTGACATCCTTGGAGAGCTCTTTGGTCTTGGCCATGGTGGAGAGTTTGGAATCTGATTGATTGATTGCTTCTGTGGACAGGTGTCTTTTATACAGGTAACAAACTGAGATTAGGAGCACTCCCTTTCAGAGTGTGCTCCTAATCTCAGCTCGTTACATGCATAAAAGACACCTGGGAGCCAGAAATCTTTCTGATTGAGAGGGGGTCAAATACTTATTTCCCTCATTATAATGCAAATCAAATTATAACATTTTTGACCTGCGTTTTTCTGAAAATGTTCTTGTTATTCTGTCTCTCACTGTTCAAATAAACCTACCATTAAAATTATAGACTGATCATTTCTTTGTCAGTGGGCAAACGTACAAAATCAGCAGGGCATCAAATACTTTTTTCCCTCACTGTATACTGTCAAGCTAAACATACCTACCACTTCCAAATATACTGTCTAGCTAAACATACCTACCACTACTAAATATACTGTCTAGCTAAACATACCTACCACTACTAAATATACTGTCTAGCTAAACATACCTACCACTACTATTAAACATACCTACCATTACTAAATATACTATATAGCTAAACATACCTACCACGACTAAATATACGAAAGCAAAAAATAAACACACCCAGTTCTAAATATTCTCAACATGCTCATTGTTATCCGGGTGGGTGTTTACTTTGTATATGCACTTCAAGTATAATATAGAGTTCAGGTGGGCCTTCGTGCCTCACCAAACAAAGGAAAGGAGGGTTGATCAACAACAGTGACAAAAATCACGAGAAGGGCTTACAAATAAAAACTTGACATAAATAAATAAACAAATAAAAACTTTGAGGTGAAAAGGAGTTGTGGCACTCCACAAAGAAAAGGCAGAGATGCATTTATTTTTTGCTCATTTTAATCCATTGTACAGGATGCAAACAGACGACTGACGTTTCAACGTCAAGTTAACGTCTTCCTCAGAGTGAAAACCCCCCAAATCTCTGCCTTTCTTTGTGGAGCGCTCCAACTCCTTTTATCTTGAATGAGTCCTTTTGGAAGTTTGCCTTGGTAAGCCACTCTCATTAAGGAGAGACTATTTTTATACATTATGTAAACATGTGACCTTATGTGTGTTTGCTCTCTTTAGCCACTAACACGGTGTATGACCCTTACTCCACCACCGTGGTTGGTCCCCACTGTGCCCAGTCATACTATGGCTGCTGCCCGGACGGCCACACATCTGCTGGTGGGCATAGAGGAGAGGGCTGTCCCACAGATGACTGTGAACGCACCCGGTAAGACTTTGGGTCTGTTCAGTACGGCACAATGTTACAGAACATTACAAAACGTTCAGATAGAGATAGCGTTGTGTTGAACACACATGGTACAAAGATGTTGATTGTGACAAAAAGGTATGTTTACTTGCAGTCCAACTAGTGACTTTCAACTCGATGGCCTATATTAGGGCTGCCCAACCCTCTTCCTGGAGACCTACTGTCCTGTGGGTTTTCAGTCCAACCCTCATCCTGGAGATCTACCATCCTGTCGGTTTTCAGTCCAACCCTCATCCTCGAGATCTACTGTCCTGTTGGTTTTCATTCCAACCCTAATTTAACACACCTGATTCTACTAATTAGCTGCTCCACAAGACGTTAACTAGCTGAATCAGATACGCTAAATTACGGTTGGACCGAAAACCTACAGGACAGTAGATCTCCAGGAAGAGTGTTGGACTGAAAACCTACAGGACAGTAGGTCTCCAGGAAGAGGGTTGGACTGAAAACCTACAGGACAGTAGGTCTCCAGGAGGAGGGTTGGACTGAAAACCCACAGGACAGTAGATCTCCAGGAAGAGGGTTGGACTGAAAGCCTACAGGAAGAGGGTTGGACTGAAAGCCTACAGGAAGAGGGTTGGACTGAAAACCAACAGGAAGAGGGTTGGACTGAAAGCCTACAGGAAGAGGGTTGGACTGAAAACCAACAGGAAGAGGGTTGGACTGAAAATCAACAGGAAGAGGGTTGGACTGAAAACCAACAGGAAGAGGGTTGGACTGAAAACCAACAGGAAGAGGGTTGGACTGAAAACCAACAGGAAGAGGGTTGGGCAGCCCTGGCCTACATGGATGCCGGCCGTGTTTCTGTCTCACCTGTCTTTGTGTGTGCCTGTCTATACCAGCTACCTGGTATGGTTTGTTTTCTATATCTTACCTGTGTGTGTCTGGTTGTCAGGTACGGCTGCTGTCTGGATGGGGTGACTACTGCTCAGGGTCATGGAAGGGCAGGATGTGCTGATTACCAACCACGTGCGGTAAGAGCTGCTACCACCCATTATACCAGAGTGGCACAGCGGTCTAAGAAACTGTATCTCAGTGCTAGAGGCATCACTACAGACACCCTGGTTCAAATCCTGGCTGTATCACAACCGTCCGTGATTGGGAGTCCCATAGGGCGGTGCACAATGGGCCCAGCGTCGTCATGGGTTTGGCCGGTGTAGGCCGTCATTGTAAATAAGAATTTGTACTTAAACTGACTTGCCTAATTAAATAAAGGTTAAAAATATATATATGTCATACCGTCTGTCTGCCTGTCTTTCTGTATATATGTCTCTCTGTGTGTGCGTGTGTCTGACTTTCTCTCTCTCTCTCTGCAGGACCACTCTGCCCCAGCTTATGCTCAGTCCGGCCATATGTGCTCCCTGTCACGTGACGATGGATCCTGTGCCAACTGGACATCCCGCTTCTACTACAACTCAGTCACTGGCAGCTGCACCCAGTTCTGGTATGGCGGTTGCCATGGCAACGCCAATAACTTTGTGTCCAGGGACGTTTGCCAGAGGGAGTGTGGCGACGCCGTCGTGACACCACGACAGGCATCACCACCCGCACGGTCTGGCATGAGAGTAAGGGTGGGCGCGAGGGCGAGGGCGAGTGCATACCGCGCCCGGTCTTAAGAGACACAGGATGAATGTGTTTCAGTCATACAAACACCGTACAGAGGAAAGGAAAGATATGAAGTTTTCCATATATTACTTCATATGTGAACAAACGTCTTCCAAAATCTGACCTGCAACATTTCCCTGTGCTTTCTGTCATTGTTAATATCAATAAACTGAACTGAACAAATCTGTTGAATCATGTTATCCTTCTTCTTGTGTCATAGTATATTTTTATTTACTTTTTACACTTGAAGAGTGGCCCCAGTTTATCACTGGCGTTATAAATATCACGTAGTAAATGGAGACTTTTATTTTGAATAGGTGCTTTTACTTTGAAATAGATAGACATTTTCTCCACTTTTTAGTGATGGCCATTCGGAGTCTTTTCGGTGAGCAGCCAACTTGGCTCCTTTCACGTAAAAGAGCTGGCCTATTTGGCTCCAAAACGGCTCTTCGTTCAAAATGCTTAAAAATCGACCTAGAACCATGTAAAGCAAAAGGTTGTCAGATTGTGGAATGTGCGTTCAAATACATTTGTACCCGAGCAAAGTATTTTATATATATTTTTTTTACTCAATGAATAAATCTGCGTGGACCAGATTGACGTGCTCTCACCACTATTTATTGTTTCTGCAGTGAGGAATTTCTTTCTTTAGAAAAATTACTTGTGTGCTCCAAAAGCAATCGTAGCAGTACGCAAGCCAGGGAGTCAAACGTACGGCTCTTTCACCACTGCGATTCGGTTCCCGACGTTCAGCAAAAAAATATCCGTTCAAAGGAGCCGTTCCCGAACGAACCATCACTACTTCCTTTCTCGCAATTTCTTTCCATACAGCTACATTTCACGGGGCTAGCAGAGCAATATAACAGCCATTTAAACGCTGAATCTGTAAGTCTAGCTTTAAAAGTATAATCGGACTCCAACACAAACATGGTAAGTGTGATTTTGCACTGTACGCAGAGCAAAAATAATCTGAACTACATTATCCAACGATTCGACTCTTGCTGAGCTAGTTAGCTAAAACTGTGGCTAGCTGGCTAGCCCGAGCTACAGGGCTCTGGCAGGAGCTCGCAACTTTACTAGCTAGATACACATTTGCCTAATGAGCCAAATGCAGTCATTTACACTAATGTTAGCAAGCTTCGCGGATGTTGATGCGTATCATACAAGAATAGCAACTCTATGCGTTATCGAGACAGTAAGCAAAGCTGATCCGTTAGGAACTGTTATGAGTTTCGTCAGACCAAATTCCATCTGCTCTATTCTTATTGGATTAATTGTAACTTTGTCTGTATAATAAAATACCATTTGAGCAGTGGTAAAATGTGTAACAACATTTACTTGATGCAATTGTGGAAGACAACGTCATGGTCGGTGTGTTTGGGTTGTTACAGTATAGGCCAAATACATACTTACATATGTAAAAAACCGACCGTGTTTTTCTCTTCTTTACAGTCACACACCATTCTGCTTGTCCAGCCAACTAAGAGACCAGAGGGGCGAACATATGCCGACTACGAGTCAGTCAACGAATGCATGGAAGGTGAGAATCAGTCTACAGACACTGAGTGGTGCTGTTTGGGTCTCCGAAGTGGTTGTTCCCAGTAGGGATAACCCCCCCCCCCCCCCCCCCCCCAATAAGAAGACAGATTTTCATGTTCAGATTCAAAACGTTTTGCTACGGTGTGCTCTACTGAACACGACCCCCGGTGTAGGCCCCACATAAAGAACACACTGTGCCAACGAAGGGTTAAAAGAAGCGGTTGGCCGTCCTATTGCCTCTGACCAGAACATTGGCCATCGCTTACTGTTAATATCTAGACGATTCTACATGGTGACATTCTGCTTTTGACTGTTGGTCAGCACGGTTTGTTTTGTCCTGAACTCAGGAGTATTTTCACATGTAGCCTCGTTCTATGTATCACTGTCTCAACCTGTGTCCCTCCTGATCCAGGTGTGTGTAAAATGTACGAAGAGCACCTGAAGAGGATGAATCCCAACAGTCCCTCCATCACCTATGACATCAGCCAGCTGTTTGACTTCATTGATGACTTGGCAGACCTCAGCTGTCTAGTGTAAGTAGTACTGTGCAACCTCACCGTTAGAGCCCAATGGTTTAGCAATAAATCCACCTTGCATTCCAGAGGTGCTATTATTATTAGGTATGGTTGTATTTGTTAGTTGACACCGTAGCGAAATGTTTTGCAATGGGTGTGGGGAACAAACAAACAAACAACGTTTTCTTATTGGACAAGTTCAGGTAGTCCCTCATCGTTTTGTCTTGTTTGCTTCCATTCCTAGTGAATACCACCCTGGTCTATCCTGTCATTTCACAGTTCTGTCAAGGTTTTAGTGGTCTAGGGTTCCATTTTGGATCACGACTAAGAATTGCCTTCTGTTTTTCCCCCGGGTAATTAGCTCTTGTAGGCTATTTGACCCCGGGAAATAAATTCTATCTGTACCAATTGAGCACAAGGCTTAATGTTGTGGGAGAACAATCTTATGTTCATGACATGTCTCTCCTGGGTCTTATTTTGGGAGTAGCAGGTAGCCTAGTGGTTAGAGCATTGGGCCAGTAACTCAAAGGTTGCTGGATCGAATCCTAGAATAAAAATCGGTGGTTCTGCCCCTGAACAAGGCAGTAGGCCGTCATTGTAAATAAGAACAAATTCTTAACTGACTTGCCTACTTAAATGTAAAAAATGTTTTGGAAAAAAGAGGGGTTCTTGTTGGAAATGTTGATGTATTTCCTCCCGGTTTGTCTGTTTTTATTCTGTTTGGTGGCTAATGAATACTAACCTCCTGCTCTTCATTCAGGTACCGTGCGGACACTCAGACGTACCAGCCGTACAACAAAGACTGGATCAAGGAGAAGATTTACGTGCTCCTGCGGCGTCAGGCCCAACAAGCTGGGAAGTAAAGGCAGGCAGAAAGGGGGGTAGCCAAGAGGTTGCCCCCATTGCACAGATCTAGGGTCAGTTTTCTCTACCACGGTCAGAACCCAAACCACTAGGAGGTAAAAACCCTGATTCTGGAACAGTGCATGGGGGGCAACTTCATCAGATGGGTGTAGGGGTGGACCTTGGTTTTATTGGTCTGGGTTATTACTGGGCTGTATGAAGGGAGGGGGACAGTGGCCCTGTTCGAGTACACACAAAACAGCCTCCCTTCCTTGAGAATCACAGATCTAGAAGTGATTGGATAGATGCGAGCAAGGTTATCAACCTATTGCTTTCGCCAATCCAACCAGATCAGTGAGTACTCCAAGGAAGGGAGAAAACAACTATATTGAAGGTATTCGAACAGGGACTGATCTGGGGGTGGGGTGACGGGACAGTGATCTATGGTTTGGGGCTTGGGAGACAAGCCTGTGATTTGTTTGGGTCTATTTGTGGGAGGGGCTAGTTGCTTGGTGAAGATGGATCTATTGAACAGAAGAAAAACGAGCTAAAAACAGGACAACTATTTAAGTACTGCTTTTCTTTCAGCAATTGTTTTCCTTTCTGTTCAAGGAAGATGGATATGAGTGACTATTTGCTTTGTTTTTATACATTTTAAGGGAGAATTGAATGAAATTAAAATGTTGATTTTTGATTTAGTGTGATATTAGTGTCAGTAGATTAATTTCCATATTTGCACCTCTTACTGTCATTCTCATTTTAAACCTGTCTGTTTTTGTAAATGTATTTGCCTGACATCTGATTTCATGTTCATTTTGTTATTTTCTCTGAATACAGGAAATGAACTATTGTTTTCAGATTTGATTTGGAGTGTATTTTTTACTGAAAGCATATCAATACACTACTCATGGTACAGACTGCATCTATGCTTTTATACAGAGAACATGTGAACAGGCAGAGCGGAAGAGGCAAACCTTTATGTAAAGATTATCAATATATAGCTCATCTTTGGTGTAATGAAGATTCACACATGGATTGAATTGTTTAGATAGAAACATTTGGTAAATTACCAGAGGATGAAACATGACATTCTCTAGGGAGACCTGAATCTGAAAAGATTCTTCCAAATAATTTAATATTACTGTGCACGTGTAGTAGTTATGATTCCTTGTCATTAGCTGCATATATCTTCATATTTTGCACCAAGTGATGCTGAGAGGCTCTTGTCTTACGTTTTGAAACCTGTGTACTGTTGCTTTAAAATGTGTCAGGCTGCTCGATATGCACCCAGCTGCAGCCTAACAGAAGCCTGCCACTAAAACTAGGCAGGTTTCCATTGACTCAGGTTTATTTAACAAAAGCAATGTCGCAAATGTGACGTGTACTGGAAAAGGAATATATAGAGACATAAAAATGAAAGTTTTTATCCTTTCAACAGTGGTGGATTTATATTTTGGTAAAACTTTATTGCGAACAAATGATAGAAACAGTCATTTTCGAATAAGTGATTAATGCTGACTCGTTTTGAAGGTACGTGGGGCATGTAATATCACGTAACTATAAATCACCAGTCCACATTTCATTCATTCTAATATAGCGTATGCTTGCAGGACAGAGCAACAAGTTAAATGTATTTGTCACATGCACCAAATACAATAGGTGTAGACTTTACTGTGAAATGCTTACTTATGAGCTAACAATGCTGAGTTAAAAAGTCAGAAAGATTTGCTAATAAAAAAAAGAAATAGTAAAACAAAATAACAATAACAAGGCTATCTACAAGGAGTACCGGTACCAAGTCAATGTGCAGGTGTACATGTAAGTAGGGGTAAAAGTAGCTAGGCAGCAGTGTATGTGTGTAGCGTAAATATGCGTGTGTATGGGTAGAGAGTGCAACAACAACAAAAACGCGGCCTATGAAGATGGGGGTGTGCTCGGCCCTCTGTTTCCTGTAGTCCACAATAAGCTCCTTTGTTTTGCTGACATTGAGAGAGAGGTTGTTGTCCTGGCACCACACTGCCAGTTCTCTGACCTCCCTATAGGCCGTCTCATCGTTGTCGGTGATCAGGCCTACCACTGTTGTGTTGTCAGCAAACTTAATGATGGTGTTAGAGTCATGTTTGGCCACCCAGTTGTGGATGAACAGGGAATACAGGAGGAAACTATGTACACATCCCTGAGGGGCCCCAGTGTTAAGGATCAGCGTGGAAGACGTGTTGTTGCCTACTCTTAACAACCTGAGGGAGACCCGTCAGGAAGTCCAGGATCCAGTTGCAGAGGGAGGTGTTTAGTCCCAGAGTCCTTAGCTTAGTGATAAGCTTTGTGGGCACTATGGCGTTGAACGCTGAGCTGTATGTAGTCAATGAACAGCATTCTCACATAGGTGTTCCTTTTGTCCAGGTGAGAAAGGTCAGTGTGGAGTGTGATTGAGATTGCGTCATCTGTGGATCTGTTGGGGCGGTATGCAAATTGGAGTGGGTCTAGGGTGTCCGGGAGGATGCTGTTTATGTGAGCCATGACCAGCCTTTCAAAGCACTTCATGGCTACCGATGTGAGTACCACAGGGTGGTAATCATTTAGGCAGGTTACCATTTAGGAAGGTTTTGTTCACATCAGCAACCGAGAGCGTTATCACACAGTCATCCAAAGCAGCTGGTGCTCTCGTGCTTCAGTGTGGCTTGCCTAGAAGCGAGCATAAAAGGCCTTCAGCTCATCTCGTAGGCTCGCGTCACTGGGCAGCTCACGTCTGTGTTTCCCTTTGTAGTCCGTAATAGTTTTCAAGCCCTGCCACATCTGACGAGCGTCAGAGCAGGAGTAGTAAGATTCAATCTTATTAGATTATAGAGTTGGTTGAGAGCGGTCTTAGTGCCAGCTTCGTTCTGTGGTGGTAAATAGACGGCTACGAATAATACAGATGAGAACTCTCTTGGTAGATAGTGTGGTCTACAGCTTATCATTTTATTATTATTATTTTTTTTACCTTTATTTAACTAGGCAAGTCAGTTAAGAACAAATTCTTATTTTCAATGACAGCCTAGGAACAGTGGGTTAACTGCCTGTTCAGGGGCAGAACGACAGATTTGTACCTTGTCAGCTCAGGGGTTTGAACTTGCAACCTTCCGGTTATTAGTCCAACACTCGGCTACCCTGCCGCCTAAGGTACTCTACCTCAGGCGAGCAATACCTCGAGACTTCTATAATATTAGACATTGCCCACCAGCTGTTATTGACAAATAGCCACACCACTCCACCCCTCGTCTTACCAGAGGTAGCGTCTCTGTTTTGCCAGTGCATGGAAAATCCCGCTAGCTCTATATTGTCTGTGTCTTCGTTCAGCCACGTCTCGGTGAAACATAAGATGTTACAGTTTTTAATGTCCCGTTGGCAGGATAATCTTAATTGTAGGTCATCAATTTTATTTTCCAATGATTGCACGTTAGCAAGAAGAACGGATGTCAGTGGGAGTATACTCGCTCGCCTCCGGATTCTCAGAAGGCTGCCCGATATGCAGCCCCTTTTCCTGCAAAGTAGTCTTGTCAGGTATTCCGCACTCCGGCCTCTTCCTTTTTCCGAGTCTCAGGGATTTGGGCCTGGTCTGGAATGAGCAGTATGTCCTTCGCCTCCGACTCATTGAAGTAGAAATCCTCATTCAAATCAATGTTAGTTATCGCTGTTCTGATGTCCAGAAGCTCTTTTCTGTCATAAGAAACGATGGCGGAAGCATTATGTACTAAAGAAGTTAACACACAAAATAGCACAATTGGTCAGGAGCCTGTAAAACGGCTGCTATACCCTCCAGCGCCATTCAAACCCTGCCGAGCACACAAAGATTCAAGTGTACGGAGGAAGAGACCAAAGAGTTTTTTGGTTTGATTCAAAAGTATGGAAAACGCTCCAAGAAACGCCTGATTGTTTGAACAATTACTGTAAATAAGACATGCAGAGTAAGGGCTATAACAAAGCCTGGCACATCATAAAGATCCAAGTGGAAGGCCTTGAAACAGCGCTACCTGAGTGAAAAAAGAGCTTCCTCAAAGTGGTCCTGGAGGTAAAAGCATGATTGGAATATTTTTCTATCAGAAAGAATGAAATCCTAGGACAAAGACTGTTGTTTCAATGCACACCAACATAAACAGCTCACGTGCTGGTAAGTAATGTTACATTGGGCTATAGGACTTCAGCAAGGTAACTTGCAATAATGTTGTGATTCTCAATCTCCACATAGGTGATGACAATTGCCCTGAGGGAGAAGTGTCCGTAGACGACGCTGAGGATGACACCCGGGAGAGAGTACCTACAGGTAGGCTTTTGTATAAATTCCTCTTAAGAAACTATTAGGTTGGCATTGGCTTATCATGAGGCTGTAGCCTACTTTGCTAGCAACTGAAGAAATGCTGAAAATTAGTTGGCTAGCCCATATAATAAGGCCTATGTAGACACAACATACACAACATGGCCAAAAGTATGTGGACACGTGCTTGTCGAACATCTCATTCCAAAATCATGGGCATTAATATGGGGTTGGTCCCCACTTTGCAGCTATAACAGCCTCCACTTTTCTGGGAAGGATTTCCACTAGATGTTGGAATATTGCTGCGGGGACTTGCTTCCATTCAGCCACAAGAGCATTAGTGAGGTTGGGCGAATAGGCCTGGAACGCAGTCGGCGTTCAGGGCTCTGTGCAGGTCAGTCAAGTTCTTCCACACAGATCGCGACAAACCATTTCTGAGTGGACCTTGCTTTGTGCACGCACGGGGGCATTGTCATTCTGAAACAGGAAAAGGCCTTCCCCAAACTGTTGCCACAAAGTTGGAAGCACAGAATTGTCTAAAATGTCATTTTATGCTGTAGTGTTAAGATTTCCCTTCATTGTAAGGGGCCTAGCCTGAACCATGAAAAACTGTCCCAGACCATTATTCCTCCTCCGCCAAACTTTACAGTTGGCACTTTGCATTGGGGCAGGTAGTGTTCTCCTAGCATCTGCCAAACCCAGATTAGTCCGTCGGACTGCCAGATGGTGAAGCGTGATTGATCACTCCAGAGAACGCGTTTCCACTGGTCATGAGAACAATGGCGGTGAGTTTTACACCACTCCAGCCGACGCCTGGCATTGTGTTTGGTGATCTTAGGCTTGTGTGCAGTTGCTTGGCCATGGAAACCCATTTCATGAAGCTCCCGACGAACAGTTCTTGTGCTGATGTTGCTTCCAGAGGCAGTTTGGAACTCGGTAGTGAGTGTTTCAACCGAGGACAGATGAATTTTACACGCTACATGCTTCATCACTTGCCGGTCCTGTCCTGTGAGGTTGTGTGGCCTACCACTTCGTGTCTCAGCTGTTGTTGCTCCTAGACGTTTCCACTTCACAACAACAGCACTTACAGACCGGGGTAGCTCTAGCAGGGCAGAAATTTGAGACATGAGAATTACTAGAATGTGGCAGATATTAGTAGATTCTTGCATTCTATCCATACTGGCTTCTCATGCTACCTGAGAAATGAAAGAGATACTAATGTGCAATTTGACTAAATGGAAACACTTCAACCACTTAATTTTTATTTGACATTCTAGTTTGTAGCATTTAAAAAATATGTTTTTTAGGTGTGACATAATTATGTCCAGCTGTTTTTACAGATACAAGACAATTAAATGTGATTGCATCATAGCAGGAAATTGTTGCATCAATTTTCTATGAGAAAATTTGCCATCTACTGGACATGGTTCATTCCTACCACATACATGTGAACTCCTCATTTTCATTCTTAGATTCCTTTTCTCCTTTCCTCGCTCCCTTTCCAACCTCATTTCCTAGCTCCTTTTCTTTTCCAAATCAAATCTCAGATTTCCCACTTCCTGTTTGGATTTCTTCTCAGGTTTTTGCCTGCCATATGAGTTCTGTTATACTCACAGACATCATTCAAACAGTTTTAGAAACTTCAGAGTGTTTTCTATCCAAAACTAATAATAATATGCATATATTAGCAACTGGGACTGAGGAGCAGGCTGTTTACTCTGGGCACCTTTCATCCAAGCTACTCAATACTGCCCCTGCAGCCATAAGATGTTTTAACCAACAATGCAGTTTTAAGAAAATAGAGTTGAGAAAATACTTACAAAATAAACTAATGTAAAAAAAAAAGTAACACAATAAAACAACAATAACGAGGCTATATAGGTACCGAGTCAATGTGCGGGGGTACAGGTTAGTTGAGGTAATTGAGGTAATATGTACATGTAGGTAGGGGTAAAGCGAATATGCATAGATAATGAAAAGCGAGTAGCAATAGTGAAAAAAAAGTATTCCTTTCCTTCCCTACTCTCATTCTGCTATTCCCCTATCGCTATTTCCTTATCTCCTTTCCTTACTTAGCTCTTTTCCTAGCTTCCTTTCCTTTACTCATTTTCTTTCCTAGATTCCTTTCTAGCTTTCCTCACTCCATTTTCTAACTCCCTATCCTTTCCTCTTTCCTAGCTTCCTTACCTCCTTTCCTAGATTCCTTTCCATCCCTACCACCCTTTCCTCCCCTCCTTCTCTAGCTCCCTTTCCTTAAAGTTAGGAAAGGAGGAAAGAAAAAGTTCACATGTATGTGCTAGGGATTAACCACGGCCTGAAGATGGAGATAGTATTGCTTTTAGTGACAGGATACTGCGGGGCTGCAGCTGGATACTATTGTGCTGCCCTGTTGTTGCTGTGCTGGAAACCCCGTACTGACTTTCTGAAGGGACCCAAGATGGCTGAATGGTCACAGGGGCTGTAGTTAACAATTATCTAGATAAGCGATATGATGGAAATGAATGACAAATAATGTTAGTATGTGAAACATAACATTGGGGGGAGTTATACGATTACAGCTTGATGGTCTTCCTCATTTTGAAATGCAAGGACACCCAGTGAGGAGAGAGACGGATTTCTCCGCGGCCCGGAGCCAGAACATGGCGGAACACTTGGGAAAGAAATAGCTAGCTAGCAGCTAACGTATTATAGAAAGCCGTATAGCTGATCGGAAAAGTCGGGCTACATTTAACGACACTGGTTGCGGTTCGTAAACGGGCAATAATGTAACCGGTGTATGGTATTTGTCGATGTATAATAATGTACTTTTTTCATAAGATGTTGAATGTAGCAAGGCAGTTAGCCGACTAGCTAGCTAACGTGCTAGCTAGTTAGCTCCGGTAGATAGCTAGCTAGCTAGCATATAGCAATTATCTCAGTGTACTATAGCTGAAGTCCTCTAACATAGTATATTTGTAATATTACACGGAATGTTTCCCATTCGAACCTAGTTTATATACGTATTATTTGGTCTATGGTTGTACTGTTTGTGTAGCTAGTTTCTGAAGGAGACTGTCCGTAGCTAGCTAACCGATCTGCTAGACAGTGCGAACGGACGCGTCGTAGGCTTTTTGATCTAAGCGAGGCAAGTTTTGTGGTTGCCAGCTAGCATCTGTAGCAAGCTACACATAGCGAACTGTGATAACTAGCTAGTTAATCTAGTTTTTTAACTATTCTGACTAAGTGGATCTACGGTAGTTGATCCTCACAACCACCATACTAGGCAGTCGGTAGAGTTGGCGCGTTGCGGAGCAAGGTAAACAGAAGTCGGCTGGGGAAAGCGGTCACGACCACCTGCCAAGATGACGGACACCCGCCGCCGAGTCAAAGTTTATACGCTCAACGAGGACAGACAATGGGACGACCGCGGCACCGGACACGTCTCCTCGGGCTATGTAGAGCGGCTGAAAGGCATGTCTCTGCTGGTGCGAGCGGAGAGCGATGGTGAGTCAGGTAAAAGTATTGTTATACTCTCACTAATACTCACAACCATTGATTGATTACTATACTCTTTATTCTGATAATGTCACGATGTTGTCGATAACACCTAGCTAGCTATCTGTAAACAAACTACGTAGCCTCGTTTTTGTGTACTATTATGAAGACAGTCAAAAGAGGAGCCTCGATATCTAATTAGTGGTTGGTTCATTGATCCCTTGAGTCCTACACAAGTCACTGACCCTGAATCCTCATACCATGTGCACTAAAATATACAAATACATAGCTAGAAGGGATCATGGAATATCATGCCCCATCTCAGCCAGGCCCCTGTTGTAAATGCAGCTCAGTCTAAACACTATGTCATGGCCTTACAGTTACATAATCACACTGTCCCCACAGCCACCCAAAGAGGGGCCGAGATACACAACTCCCGATTTAGCCCCCCGCCGTCCTTTTGCAGCAGTGAGCTGCGTCCACTTCAGCTGTTGAAATCTTTGGGCAAAGCTGCGTGTTAGTTTTTGGTGTTATCGCTAACTCACTTTGTGTTTCTTCACACCCCCAGGTTCCCTGCTGCTGGAGTCGAAGATAAACCCAAACACAGCCTACCAGAAACAACAGGTCAGTCACTTGCTACACAAAGACACTTGAATGTTAGCGTCATGTCTCCTGTCTTATTCTAGCAGCGTATTTATGATAGTAATAGTGCTGTTTTTTGTCTTTCCATCAGGACACGTTGATAGTATGGTCGGAGGCTGAGAATTATGACCTGGCCCTCAGCTTCCAGGAGAAGGCTGGCTGCGATGAGATCTGGGAGAAAATCTGTCAGGTAATCCCACTTTTCTTCTCTGTGTGTGCGTGCGTAGAAGATGAAGATGGAACATACTCAACTCTATTGTCTTGTGGCAGAATCCAAAAGTCCCTTAATAATGAAGTATAATTATATGTTTAGCTCTCACTTAATGTGAGAATGTCATTTTCTACATTTCTAAGTATGGTTTAAAGGATAGAGCTTGCATGTTCATGTATAACTAATGCCTTCATGCGTTGTGTTTTGACTCGTGCGTTGTGTTTTGACTCGTGTTTCTCTCTGTTCTGTCCCTAATGTTGTGGTGTTATAACTCATTGGTTTGTTCATGTGATTTTTGACTCCCGTTCCTCCATCTCTACTAGGTCCAGGGCAAGGACCCATCAGTGGACATCACCCAAGAGCTGGTGGATGAGTCGGAGGAGGAGCGCTTCGACGACATGTCCTCCCCGGGGCTCGAGCTCCCACCCTGCGAGCTGGGCCGCCTCGAGGAGCTCGCAGAACTTGTGGCCTCCTCCCTCCCCTCGCCCTTACGCCGTGAGAAACTGGCCCTGGCTGTGGAGAACGAGGGCTACATCCGCAAGCTCCTGGAGCTCTTCCGCCAGTGCGAGGACCTGGAGAACGCCGACGGCCTCCACCACCTCTACGAGATCGTCAAGGGCATTTTCCTGCTGAACCGCACGGCACTGTTCGAGGTTATGTTCTCAGAGGAGTGCATCATGGACGTGATTGGCTGCCTGGAACACGACCCGGTGCTGGGGGCTGCGCCGCGGCGCCACCGTGACTTCCTCACCAAGACTGCCCGCTTCAAGGAGGTGATCCCTATCGGCGACCCTGAGTTGCGCGCCAAGATCCACCAGACGTACCGGGTGCAGTACATCCAGGACATGGTGCTGCCCACGCCGTCGGTGTTCGAGGAGAACATGCTCTCCACGTTGCACTCTTTCATCTTCTTCAACAAGGTGGAGATCGTGGGCATGTTGCAGGTGAGATTGTGGGGACACGGGGAGGGCACCAGCATGCACAGTAAACACAAACATGTTTTGTATTTTTTTCCTTGTTACTTTCTTTCTATAATTAGTAGCATTTTATCTCTGTGTTGTTGTCCCGTCAGTAAGCATTTCACTGTTAGTCTGCACCTGTTGTTTACCAACGATGTGACAAATAACATTTGATTTTGATTTGAATTACGTGGCCACAGTCAGGACAACATAGGCCAGAGTAAGGTGCTACACACACACACACGTGCAGGTGTACACATGGGGAGCATGGTGAAATGTCAGCGATTTCTGTGTTTTGGTTTTTATTTTCGTTTCATTTTTTCTTATGATAGCAATATAAACCCCAGTCTGAGTACCAGTCGCTAACGTTCCACTCCTTGCCTTTCGGCAATCTCAACATTCAATATGTGTTGGATTTACAGTGGAGTTGCTCATTGGTTGTTGGAAGTAACATTGAATATTTTCCATGATGACATGTGGAGCCTTAAATAGAATTATAAGTTATAACAAAGTCAAAAATAAACATTTAGCAGTTAGCTAGGCCAGTTGTTGTATTTTAAGGTATTTTGTGGTTTGAATTGCGTTATGCATGTGAGCTGTGAGCTACAAACTTTTGACAGACTGGTTTCATCTGGACAAACAAACTGTTGCTTAGCAACCAGATACCAACATGTTCTGTGAAGAGAAAGTGATAGTGTTCCAATATTTGCATAGTCGTTGTGATTGGACGATAACTGTGATGGTGATCTCAAGCTCATTATTGATAGTGTTCGTATTTGAAGATGGCAGAAAGGCCAGTGTCTTTGGCACATGACATGGAGTACAGGAAGTGGATTAGCTAGTAAGGAGACTGGTACCCAGGCTATATGAACCATACCTAGAGCCCAGAGGTTCATTCTCCTGGTCCTAACCACACCCCTTGGAACTAAAATAAATGGTCAGCATTTGTGTCATTACAGAGGCACCAGATAAAGTCCAGTATAAATAACTGCTGTGTGTTCTCACTATAAAGGAAGCCTGTGCTTTTTACTTTGTCTTGTATGTGCTGTACCCATGGTCAATGATTGGCTGCTTTTATGGTCAAGTGACCTTATGGTTGTTGCACTGTCAACTCCACACCTTGTTTGTGTACGCTAGTCTCCGTGGAAACGGAAGAGTGTTTTGTAAACAGGTTATGCTGTTTGGGGGGAAGCGGACAGACATGGGCTGTGTTAATCAGGCACCAAAGGGAAGAAAGCAGACTGAAGCAGTGAGGGACTAGCTGGGCTTGTCCAATAAGAAAAGTTAATTTGTTGACTCTAAAACTAGACTAACTATGGTAAAAATGTTGTGACTAGGAATTGCTTAGGTGCTGATACACTGAACAAAAATATAAACACAATATGTAAAGTGTTGGACCCATGTTTTATGAGTTGAAATAAAAGATCCCAGATATTGTCCATACACTAGTGAGCCTGACAGGTGTTGCATATCAAAAAGCTGATTAAACAGCATAATCATTACACAGGCTCACCTTGTGCTGGGGAAAATAAAAGGCCACTCTAAAGTTTTGTCATAACTTAATGCCACAGATGTTTTGAGGGAGCGTGCAATTGGCATGCTGACTGTAGGAATGTGCACCAGATCTTTTGCTAGAGAATTGATTTAATTTCTTTACCATAAGCCACCTCCAACATCGTTTTAGAGAATTTGGCAGTTATGTCCAACCGGCCTCACTACTGCAGAACACGTGTATGGTGTCGTGTGGGCGAGTGGTTTGCTCATGTCAACGTTGTGAACAGAGTGCCACATGGTGGGGTTATGGTGTGGGCAGGCATAAGTTATGGACAACAAACACTTACATTTTATCGATGTCAATCTGAATGCACAGAGATGCCGTGATAAGATCCTGAGGCCCATTGTTGTGCCATTCATCTGCCGCCATCACCTCATGTTTCAGCATTTTAATGCACGGCCTCATGTCGCAAGGATCTGAACAAAATTCCTCGAAGTTGTAATTATCCCAGTTCTTCCATGTCCTGTGTGCTCATCGTACATGTGACCCATTGAGCAGGTTTGGGATGTTCAGGACCGGCGTGTATGACAGCGCATTCCAGTTCCCGCCAATGTCCAGCAACTTCGCACAACCATTTAAGAGGAGTGGGACAACATTCCACAAGCCACAATCAACAGCCTGATTAGCTCTATGCAAAGGAGATGTCAAACTGCTTGAGGCAAATGGTGGTCACACCAGATACTGACTGGTTTTCTGTGACTGACAGATGCATATCTGTATTCCCAGTCGTGATAAATCCATAGATTAGGGTCTAATGAATTTCAATTGACTGATTTCCTTATATTGAACTGTAACTCAGTAAAAATCGTAGACATTTTTGCATGTTGCGTTTTTAAAATATTTTTTTTTCAGTATATTACAATTTTAATTCTAATTTCAATTCTGCTATTTTAAATGTTCCAAACATATTGCTCACTATATGTCTGCTGCAGTGGGATAAGCGAGAG
This sequence comes from Oncorhynchus mykiss, assembly GCF_013265735.2. Lineage (NCBI taxonomy): Eukaryota > Metazoa > Chordata > Actinopteri > Salmoniformes > Salmonidae > Oncorhynchus > Oncorhynchus mykiss. The sequence goes on from NC_048572.1 coordinate 10,511,674, forward strand.
CCATTCCAAAACTAGGTTTTTGATCAGTCATGGAAATAAGTGCTGAAAACATGTTGGCTCACCATTTTAAAAAGAGGAGAACGTGCTGTAGAAGGAAACAGAGTTTTGTCACAGGTACTGCCCACTAGTGCAAAAAGAATATTGTGATTAATGAAAAAATATATATGGCAATATAAGAAAATAAATATGCCGATATGTAACAATCATTTCCCCCCTCCCATCACTGATAAGGACTTCTCATAAAGGTCCTTTTATCTAGGAAACGGTTTTCAACTTCCTCTTACAGTGAGTCAGGTTTGTTAAGCTCAAATGTTTTTCAACTAAAAGTTAAAATGAGTGTTCTTATTGGACAAGGAACGGTAGTACTTCCTCTTTTTTGAATTATTTTATCTTGTTTCGTGCCTATTGAAACAACCCCAGGGTTAACACTGCATGGTGGAACAGCTAAACATCAGCAGACCTATTGACCATGCAAACTTCAGATACAAATTGCCTTCATAGGCACAGAGCTATGATCAGCTTACCCCTCTCCAACCATAGCCATTTGGGAGTCAAACCCAAGAATGGACAGATCTGTGTCCATGTACAACTTTATGCCTCCTCCTCAACCTTTGTTCTCTTGTTTTTCTATCCTTCACGGTCAGGACGATGAGAAGTTCCTGACAGACCTCTTTGCACAGCTGACAGACGAGGCCACAGACGACGACAAGCGATACGAACTGGTACGCCAACTGACATCCGCACAGACGCAACTAATGCCGGACTCCCACTATGGGCCCGACCAAACTAGGTCGCATTACCAGGCCGGTAGGGCTTGGCTTGGCCTTATAATGTGAATCAAGCACAAGGGTTTATTTGGACAAAATTGACCATTATTACCACCTTTCTCACACATTGTATAGTAGTCATTGGCTAACATGAAGTTCTCTTCTCCACAGGTAAACTTCCTAAAGGAGTTCTGCGCCTTCTCCCAAACGTTACAACCTCAAAACAGAGAAGCCTTCTTCAAGACGCTGTCGAACATGGGCATTCTCCCTGCACTAGAGGTGGTACTGGTGAGAGCCCACACAGCACTCCAGACCTGGGTCATACACAACAAATACTTGAAAGTGTTTGAGGATTTTTATTTTCATAGTCTTGGGGAGAAGGAGAAATGTATTGTTTGTAAAAATGTGAAATACGGGCAGCTGTTCTTGCCATGATTATGGTCTGTGTGTAATTTTAAAGTTGTATTAGTTGTATGTATGGCAAACACCGTCCAATGAAATGCTTGCTTGCAGGTTCCTTCTGGACAATGCAACAATAAATAATAATAGCAACATAAAGTAAATGTCTCAGAACAGAATAAACATGTTAACATCAGTATGATACAGGAGGCCAAATTTATAGTACAATATTTACACATGTTTGTGGAAGAGAGGATTGGTGAAGTGTTTAAATTGTCCAGTATTTAGTGATCATGTAATCAAATCAAATTTATTTATATAGCCCTTCGTACATCAGCTGATATCTCAAAGTGCTGTACAGAAACCCAGCCTAAAACCCCAAACAGCAAGTAATGCAGGTGTAGAAGCACGGTGGCTAGGAAAAACTCCCTAGAAAGGCCAAAACCTAGGAAGAAACCTAGAGAGGAACCAGGCTATGTGGGATGGCCAGTCCTCTTTTGGCTGTGCCGGGTGGAGATTATAACAGAACATGGCCAAGATGTTCAAATGTTCATAAATGACCAGCATGGTCGAATAATAATAAGGCAGAAGAGTTGAAACTGGAGCAGCAGCACGGCCAGGTGAACTGGGGACAGCAAGGAGTCATCATGTCAGGTAGTCCTGGGGCATGGTCCTAGGGCTCAGGTCCTCCGAGAGAGAGAAAGAAAGAGAAGGAGAGAATTAGAGAACGCACACTTGGATTCACACAGGACACCGAATAGGACAGGAGAAGTACTCCAGATATAACAAACTGACCCTAGCCCCCCGACACAAACTACTGCAGCATAAATACTGGAGGCTGAGACAGGATGGGTCAGGAGACACTGTGGCCCCATCCGAGGACACCCCCGGACAGGGCCAAACAGGAAGGATATAACCCCACCCACTTTGCCAAAGCACAGCTGGCCACCAATGGGTGTATGACACTGGAATAAAATCAATCAGTCAACAATCAGTTGATTAAGCTTGGGCGTCAGGGTCAGAAATGGTAAAATAACTTTTGGAAGCGTTCCATTTGACCAGGCAAACTAAATCAAATACCGCTCAAGCATTTGACTGATCTTTTTTGACCAGCCGTACTACGGTGCCATCGGCCTTTAACAATTACTAACAAATTCACATGTTTTTTTTCCTTCACTAACTACTTATGATGTTGTTATTCTAGTCTATTCTGTTCTACTCCGTAATATTCTATTCCATTGTGTTCTGTGACTGATGTGGTGTGTGTTTGTGCCATCAGGGGATGGATGATGTGCAGGTGCGTGGTGCGGCCACTGATATCTTCTCCTATCTGGTGGAGTACAACCCCTCTATGGTACGAGAGTTTGTCATGCAGGAGTCCCAGCAGAACGACGACGTGAGTACAGCTCTCACCTATACCAGGGATGTGTATTAATATGAACCAAACATAAGAAAACACAATTAAGCGGGGAGGGACCTACAGTTGAAGTCGGAAGTTTACATACACTTAGGTTGGAGTCATTAACTCGTTTTTCAACCACTCCACACATTTCTACATTGTTAACACTGTAAAGTCCATGGAGAACAAGAGCACCTCCTCCAAGCTGTCTACTGCACTGAGGCTAGGTAACACGGTCACCACCGATAAATCCATGATAATCGAAAACTTCAACAAGCATTTCTCAACGGCTGGCCATGCCTTCCTCCTGGCTACTTCAACCTCGGCCAACAGCTCCACCCCCCGCAGCTACTCGCCCAAGCCTCCCCAGCTTCTCCTTTACCGAAATCCAGATAGCAGATGTTCTGAAAGAGCTACAAAACCTGGACCCGTACAAATCAGCTGGGCTTGACAATCTGGACCCTCTATTTCTGAAACTATCCGCCGCCATTGTCGCAACCCCTATTACCAGCCTGTTCAACCTCCTTTAATATCGTCTGAGATCCCCAAGGATTGGAAAGCTGCCGCAGTCATCCCCCTCTTCAAAGGGGGAGACACCCTGGACCCAAACTGTTACAGACCTATATCCATCCTGCCCTGCCTAAGGTCTTCGAAAGCCAAGTCAACAAACAGATCACTGACCATCTCGAATCCCACCCGGCTCTTCTTCACTGTGCAATCTGGGTTCCGAGCCGGTCACGGGTGCACCTCAGCCACGCACAAGGCACTAAACGATATCATAACCGCCATTGATAAAAGACAGTACTGTGCAGCCGTCTTCATCGACCTGGCCAAGGCTTTCGACTCTGTCAATCACCATATTCTTATCGGTAGACTCAGTAGCCTCGGTTTTTCTAATGACTGCCTCGCCTGGTTCACCAACTACTTTGCAGACAGCGTTCAATGTGTCAAATCGGAGGGCATGTTGTCCGGTCCTCTGGCAGTCTCTATGGGGGTGCCACAGGGTTCAATTCTCGGGCCGACTCTTTTCTCTGTATATATCAATGATGTTGCTCTTGCTGCGGGCGATTCCCTGAGCCACCTCTACGCAGACGACACCATTCTGTATACTTCTGGCCCTTCCTTGGACACTGTGCTATCTAACCTCCAAACGAGCTTCAATGCCATACAACACTCCTTCCGTGGCCTCCAACTGCTCATAAACGCTAGTAAAACAAAATGCATGCTTTTCAACCGTTCGCTGCCTGCACCCGCACGCCCGACTAGCATCACGACCCTGGATGGTTCCGACCTAGAGTATGTGGACATCTATAAGTACCTAGATGTCTGGCTAGACTGTAAACTCTCCTTCACAGACTCCTATCAAACATCTCCAATCTAAAATCAAATCTAGAGTCTGCTTTCTATTCCGCAACAAAGCCTCCTTCACTCACGCCGCCAAACTTACCCTAGTAAAACTGACTATCCTAACGATCCTCGACTTGGGCGATGTCCTCTACAAAATAGCTTCCAATACTCTACTCAGCAAACTGGATGCAGTTTATCACAGTGCCATCCGTTTTGTTACTAAAGCACCTTATACCACCCACCACTGCGACCTGTATGCTCTAGTCGGCTGGGCCTCGCTACATATTCGTCGCCAGACCCACTGGCTCCAGGTCATCTACAAGTCCATGCTAGGTAAAGCTCCGCCTTATCTCAGTTCACTGGTCAAGATGGCAACACCCACCCGTAGCACGCGCTCCAGCAAATGTATCTCACTGATCATCCCTAAAGCCAACACCTCATTTGGCCGCCTTTCCTTCCAGTTCTCTGCTGCCTGTGACTGGAACGAATTGCAAAAATCGCTGAAGTTGTAGACTTTTATTTCCCTCACCAACTTCAAACATCTGCTATCTGAGCAGCTAACCGATCGCTGCAGCTGTACATAGTCCATCGGTAAATAGCCCACCCAATTTACCTACCTCATCCCCATACTGTTTTTATTTATTTACTTTTCTGCTCTTTTGCACACCAGTATCTCTACCTGCACATCTGATCATTTATCACTCCAGTGTTAATCTGCAAAGTTGTAATTATTCGCCTACCTCCTCATGCCTTTTGCACACAATGTATTTAGACTCTTTTTTTTCTACTGTTATTGACTTGTTTATGGTTTACTCCATGTGTAACTGTGGTGTTGTCTGTTCACACTGCTATGCTTTATCTTGGCCAGGTCGCAGTTGTAAATGAGAACTTGTTCACAACTAGCCTACCTGGTTAAATAAAGGTGAAATAAAAATGAACAAACTATAGTTTTATTTATTATTTCACTTATAATTCACTGTATCACAATTCTAGTGGGTCAGAAGTTTACATTACACTAAGTTGACTGTGCCTTTAAACAGCTTGGAAAATTCCAGAAAACTATGTCATGGCTTTAGAAGCTTCTGATAGGCTAATTGACATCATTTGAGTCAATTGGAGGTGTACCTGTGGATGTAGTTCAAGGCCTACCTTCAAACTCAGTGCCTCTTTGCTTGACATCATGGGAAAATCAAAAGAAATCAGAAAATAAATTATAGACCTCCACATGTCTGGTTCATCCTCCACATGTCTTGTTCATCCTTGGGAGCAATTTCCAAATGCCTGAAGGTACCACCTTCATCTGAACAAACAATAGTACGCAAGTATAAACACCATGGGACCACACAGCTGTCATACCGCTCAGGAAGAAGACGCGTTCTGTCTCCTAGAGATGAAAGTACTTTGGTGCAAAAAGTGCAAATCAATCCCAGAACTACAGCAAAGGACCCTGTGAAGATGCTGGAGGAAACGGGTACAAAAGTATCTATATCCACAGTAAAACGAGTCCTATATCAACATAACCTGAAAAGCCGTTCAGCAAGGAAGAAGCCACTGCTTCAAAACTGCCACGAAAAAGCCAGACTACGGTTTGAAGCTGCACATGGGTACAAATATCTTACTTTTTGGAGAAATGTCCTCTGGTCTGATGAAACAAAAATAGAACTGTTTGGCTATAATGACCATAGTTATCTTTGGAGTAAAAAGGGGGCTTGCAAGCCAAAGAACACCATCCCAACCTTGAATCACGAGGGTGGCAGCATCATGTTGTGGGGGTGCTTTGCTGCAGGAGGGACTGGTGCACTTCACAAAATAGATGGCATCTAGAAAATTACGTGGATATATTGAAGCAACATCTCAAGACCACAGTCAGGAAGTTAAAGCTTGGTCTCAAATGGGTCTTCCAAATGGACAATGACCCCAAGCATACTTCCAAAGTTGAGGCAAAATGGCGTAAGGACAACAAAGTCAACGTATTGGAGTGTCCATCACAAAGCCCTGACCTCAATCCCATCTCAAATTTGTGGGCAGAACTGAAAAAGCGTGTGTGAGCAAGGAGGCCTACAAACCTGACTCAGTTACACCAGCTCAGTCAGGAGGATTGGGCCAAAATTCATCCAACTTATTGTGGGAAGCTTGTGGAAGGCTAGGCAATGCTACCAAGTACTAATTGAGTATATGTAAACTTCTGACCCACTGGGAATTTGATGAAAGAAATAAAAGCTGAAATAAATAATTTGCTCTATTATTATTCTGACATTTCACATTCTTATAGTAAAGTGGTGATCCTAACTGACCTAATGACAGGGAATTTGTACAAAGATTAAATGTCAGGAATTGTGAAACTGAGTTTATATGTATGTGGCTAAGGTGTAACAAAAACAACTTTAACTGTGCCTGAATTTGTGCAATAGACACTCTCATTGTCTTTGCAAAAAATGTTTTCCGTTTGGTTTAAACGGTTACCGTTGCAAAACATTTGGAACTGAATTTGCTATGGGGTTTGTCTAATGAATACACCCCTGCATTCCCTTAGTAGGACATCCGAGATGCTAACCTCAGAGTTGGACTATCGAAATGGGACAAATATGAAACAACCAAATAAACGGACTGTTCCGGAAACACTAGAGATCCCTTTCAGTTCTGTTTCCGTTCCTCAAAATGTCATTATTTTCCGGGTTTCGGTTCTGTTCCCTGAACTGGTTGGAACATCGTGAGGGTGACGTTCCAGGTTGTCGTTTTTGCTGTCGCGCTGCTGTGCATTTCAGAATATTTCTAGGCTTATGTCCCATCAATGAGTTTCCTGAGACGTTACACACCTTTCCAGGCTTTGATCTTGAATCCTTTGGTAATCTGCACAGCTTGACTGCAATAAAAATGACCTGGAACGCCACCATTGTGCATGATGCTGCGTTCACATAGGCGACTCATCATACCAGGACGAAACCTGATGTCAGACAGTGATGCCTAAAATGTTGAACATTTTGCCTTCTGTTTGCATAAGACTAGTCATGAAGACTAACTAAAGCAATAGCTAGGCTCATTTTAATGTCTCAGGATATGTTTAGCAACATCACCTACAGTTTAGCTAGGAAGTTTGGATGTTCAAAGTGCCATATTTTTTTCAGTTTGGAATTTTGGATGTAGCTAAGCTAGCATGTTCTTCAAATCAGCCAGCCAGGCAAACTGCCTATCAACGTAGGGTAGTCCACGTTTTCACGTCATCCGGTCTGACGTTCTTTGAGTCGCCTATGTGTTTTTAAAGGTAGCATGAGTGCTAGTGGTAATATTGCCTCTAGACGCTGATCTTGGGTCAGTTTTGCATTTCCCCCCACAAATGTTTTAAGGTTAGGTTTGGGGGAGGGGAAGCTGATCCCAGATCTGTCCCTAGGGGAGCAGTGCTAATGGTGTCTGTCTAAAGTCTCTCTTGTATCTCCCACCGTGTCTCTCCCAGGACATTCTGCTGATCAACCTGATCATCGAGCACATGATCTGTGACACGGACCCCGAGTTGGGTGGCGCCGTGCAGCTGATGGGCCTACTGCGCACCCTGGTGGACCCTGAGAACATGCTGGCTACCGCCAATGTGAGTAGAGCTTCTTTCCTCTTAACCTCTCACCCTTCTTTACACCTCTCACCCTGAGCTAACAAACCTCACCCGGGAACATGCTTGTCATCATCAACGAAAGTCTAGCTCCTTCTCACACCTCTCGTCCGGAGACCAGGCCTCTCTCGTCTAACCCCTGGTGTAGATCTCCTGTGTTTTGTTGAAGCTTTTTTTTTTTACTTGGGAGTGTTTGTAACTGACAGTTTGTCTCTGGTCCTTCTGCAGAAAACGGAGAAGACTGAGTTCCTAAGCTTCTTCTACAAGCACTGCATGCACATCCTCTCTGCTCCTCTACTGGCCAACACCACAGACGACAAACTCAGCAAAGGTGAGTCATCAATCCTCTGTACGTGTGTGTGCAAAGATGACATTGTTTTTGACCTGACCATGGCCCACTGTAAATGTGTGAGTTCTCTGTTTATCATGAGAACACATTCACTGAAAGTTATACATACAGGCACGCTCACCTGAGATGAGCTACTGTATGTGTGAGTGAGTGACAACCAATCTTACACACACACACACGCTCACCATATGAGCCACTGTGCTTTATGATAGTTATGAACCCCCCCAAACACCACCTCTCTCCCCCAGATGACTTCCAGACGTCTCAGCTGCTGGCTCTGATCCTGGAGCTGCTGACGTTCTGCGTGGAACACCACACCTACCACATCAAGAACTACATCATCAACAAGGACGTCTTACGCCGTGTCCTGGTGCTCACCGCCTCGCAGCACGCCTTCCTGGCCCTTTGTGAGTCCTATATATACACACACACACACACACACACACACACACACACACACACCGTAAAGTCAGGGGTTAAAGTTCACTGTTCAGGGATGCAAACTAGTCACCTTTAGGTGAAATTTGCCGTTTTGAATCCAAAATAGGTGACCTTCACGATTTGTGTAGATCCGATGAGAAAAGGTTGGGAGGGGCTTTGGATCAATACTGTCTGTAAGAGGTTGAGTGATGCGCATTTGGAGCAATACTGTCTGTATCCAAGGCTCAGCCAATTGTTCACATAACAACAGAATGAAGCGCAGCACCTCGACTGAAGAGAGAAGAGACAACCAACTTACTAGTTACAGCATCGGCGCGTCCCCTGAACGATAACGAAGAGGTAACATTAGGTGAGCAGCTTGACCACGGAGACGGGGGTGATGAAGGTAACGTTAGGTGAGCAGCCTGACCACGGAGACTTCATGAACTATATCTGAAAAAAACACCTGGCAGGGGTGAGGGGAGAAAGTGTTGTGGAACAAGTATTGTTAGCATTGTTAAGTATCTTGCTAGCTGGAGCTCCGTTAGCTATCCAGAGAAATGTTGAGCAACACTTATCTGATCAAATAATTGAGCTTATGCTGTGAATATTTGCTTGCAAAGAGTCAGACAGCTAACGTTAGTAACCTAACCAATTGGCTATAGTATTTACTGGTATACAACTCCTTGCCATTCCTCAAGTTATAACACGTTAGTGCTTACTGGACCCTGGTAATCCGTGTGAAATGTTCACTAGCTAACTAACTACTATCTGTGAAATGACATTTTTTCCCTCTAAAGTATGTGGTTCATTTTCAGAATGGGAGAATTAGGTGAAAATGAGGTGTTGCTTGATAAACAAGTAGATTCAGGGTTAAAGTGTAGCTGGAGCTGGGCCTGGCTTAAACTGGATGCCACTATAGAGGTGAAAGGAACACCACACACATTCCCTCTTTCTCACTTTTGCTGGCACTTTGTAGAACAGATGTCCACAGGCAGAAAGTGTACAATGTACTAATGTGTAGCCCAAAGATATTGCTTTTGTTGTGTTGAACCTGACAGTAACACGTGTGAATGAGGGGGATTATATATTTTTTAAACTCGGTGAACGTTATTTTTAAACACAGCCTTGTGCACTTGATCAATGTTTACTATAGTGGCCACTATAATAGAGCAACAATAGAATGCCTGTTTCATTCTATTTCTACTTTAAGATGTTTTTTCCCCAAGTGCAATATTTATGTGTGTGTGGTCACAAGCCTTCTATTCTGAAGGCTGTCATGGTAACAAGCATTCTATTATAAAGGCTGTCATGGTAACAAGCATTCTATTATAACGGCTGTCATGGTAACAAGCATTCTATTGTAAAGGCCATCATGGCTAACTGCAATATTAGACTATTGTTTTGTTCTCAAGACTTACAGTAAAGTCTAGGTAACAAATACCATTAGATTGCTTTCTTTACATGTTTTAGCTGTGAGTCAGGTTCACATGAACCACTTTTTATTCTACACACAGAGACTGATCATGTAGATCATATTCTTTGTTGTTTAATTAGCTAAAATCTGCATTTCCCCCTAGCAGGGATTTTATTTGCATGTTTCAGTGTAACAAAAAAAAAGGTGTCACCATTTTGGGCCCTCAGCAGTTTGCATCCCTGACACGGAACCCAAACCGGCTGTGCACGTTCACCATTGTGCATAAATGTATTTTGTCCCCCCACACCAAACGAGATCACGACGCGCAGGTTAAAATATCAAAACTCTGAACCAATTATTTTATTTTAGGGACAAGTCGATAAGCATTAAACATTTATGGCAATTTAGCTAGCTAGCTTGCACTTGCTAGCTAATTTGTCATTTTTAGCTAGCTTGCTGTTGCTAGCTAATTTGTCCTGGGATATAAACATTGAGTTGTTATTTTACCTGAAGTGCACAAGGTCCTCTACTCTGCCAATTAATCCACACATAAAACGGTCAACCGAATCGTTTCTAGTTTACATATCTCTCCTCCTTCTAGGCTTTTTCTTCTCTTGACTTTATATTGCGATTGCAAACTTTCATAAATTAGGTGCATTACCGCCACTGACCTCGTTCGTCTTTCAGTCACCCACGTGGGTATAACCAATGAGGCGATGGCACGTGGGTACTTGCTTCTATAAACCAATGAGGAGATGGGAGAGACGGGGCTGGCAGCGGGATCTGCGTCAGAAATAGAACTGACTTCTATTTCAGCCCTTGGCAACGCAGACACTCGTTGGTGCAATAATTGAATAACATTCTGTTCTAAGAAATATATTCCCAAATAAATGTATTTCTCAAATATTTTACTTTCTCTTACACCGTGCACTGAACTGACATGCACGATTGTTTGCGGACGCTCCGATGTTCAGAGGAAGGGAATTAACAGGTCTGTAATGCACATCTCTGTGGCAGCGGCGTGTAGCTGCTGGCTAAGTCATTCTCTCAGGATGGAACTGTCCACTGCTACTATTTCTGCCATAATAATGCTGTTATTAAAACTAAATCAGACAGCCCCATAGAAGAGCAGTTGACCTATTTACCTCATCTGTGCCAGAGAAATATTCCCCTCCAGGCGCATTGAAGTTGCAAGAGTCATAGGGAGGGAAACATGTATTCTGACATGACGTCAAAGCACAGCACATCTTAATGCATCACAGGAAAACACTTTTCAAAGCAGTTTTCGCAAATGTATTTTGAAAGCCGTTTTGGCCTTTGTTGTGATCCCAGTTGTGATCCCAGTTTTCCAATGCCGCCACGTTTATTTCTCTACTCCTTCAATTGCTAGAGTGGCATCGTTTTTTCAAATGCGGTTACGACCTGCAATGACATAGCCCTACTTTGTAATAGAAACCAAAATAATCAACCTTTTTTTGAGTGAATAATAATAATAAATAATAATAATAATAATAATAAGATGAATCAGGATGTTGCCTTATTCTAAAATGGATTAAATACTTTTTCCGGCTTCACCTGCGATATCGTTTGAGACCAGCCACCTGGATAGCTGAGGAAACTGTGGGTTTGCACAATTTAATTGAATCCTTTTTAGAATAAGGCTGTAATGTAACATGTGGAAAAATACTTTCCAAATGCACTGTAGCTGATGTGAAATCACTAGCTAGTTTCTATCTAGCGATACTAGTAACGGCCATCGTGCAATTGACGTCACCTTCCCTTTGACATAAAAGTCAACATGATAGACTTGTCTCTTGGCCTGTCAGCACGGCGGGCTTTTGGTGGCAGGTGTTGTGCGGAGTCTCTGGGTCTAACTCTGCTTTGTACAGACAGGGATGGATGCTATATTGTCACACAGTGCTGACTCATCCTCCACCCTCTCTCTCCTCCTCCACCACCCTCTCTCTCTCCTCCTCCACCACCCTCTCTCTCTCTCCTCCTACACCACCCTCTCTCTCTCCTCCTACACCACCCTCTCTCTCCTCCTACACCCCCCCCCCCCCCCCCCCCCCCCCCTCTCCAGGCGCGCTGCGCTTCATGCGGCGGATCATTGGTCTGAAGGACGAGTTTTACAACCGCTACATCATAAGGAACTTCCTGTTTGAACCCGTGGTCAAGGCCTTCCTCAACAACGGCGCACGCTACAACCTCATGAACTCAGCCATCATAGAGATGTTTGAGTATGTCCGCGTGGTGAGTATTTTTCCGCTTCCGATGTCTCGTCTTTTTGTGATTTAACTTTTTATTGTTAGGCCCTTTATTTTTGGATTTCACATGACTGGGAATACAGATATGCATCTGTTGATCACAGATACCTTTAAAAAAAAAAAAAAAAAAATAGGGGCGTGGATCAGAAAACCAGTCAGTATCTGGTGTGACCACCATTTGACTCATTCAGCACGACACAACTCCTTCACATAGAGTTTATCAGGCTGTTGATTGTGGCCTGTGGAATGTTGTCCCACTCCTCTTCAATGGCTGTGTGAAGTTACTGGATATTGGCGGAAACTGGAACACTCTGTCGTACACGTCGATCCAGAGCATCCCAAACATGCTGAATGGGTGACATTTTCAGCTTCCAGGAATTGTGTACAGATCCTTGCGACATGGGGCCGTGCATTATCATGCTGAAACATGAGGTGTTGGAGGTGGATGAATGACAACAATGGGCCTCAGGATTTTGTCACGGTATCTCTGTGCATTCAAATTGCCATCGATAAAATGCAATTGCCATCGATAAAATTGCAATTCATTGTTTGTAGTTTATACCAGTCCAAACTGAAACTCCACTGACACTGCGGGGCACTCAAGAACCTGGTGAGGATGACGAGCATGTAGATGAGCTTCCCAGGGGGAGTTTCTGACAGTTTGTGCAAAAAAAATTCAGTTGCGCAAACCCACAGTTTCCTCGGCTATCCGGGTGGCCGGTCTCAGACGATACCGCAGGTTAAGAAGCCGGGTGTGGTCTTGGGCTGGTGTGGTTACAAGTGGTTAGGTGGCTTATGATAGAGAAATTAACATTTAATTATCTGGCAACAGCTCTAGTGGACATTCCTGCAGTCAGCATGCCAATTGCACACTCCATCCAAACTTGAGACAACTGTGACATTGTGTTGTGTGACAACCTCACATTTTAGTGGCCTTTTATTTTCTCCAGCACAAGGCGCACCTGTTTAATGATCATGCTGTTTAATAATCATCTTAATCAATCTGGAAAATTGTTCAAGTGGTCGCAAAAACCATCAAGCTCTATGATGAAAATGGCTCTCATGAGGACCGCCACAGGAAAGGAACAACCAGAGTTACCTCTGCTGCAGAGGATAAGTTCATTAAAGTTAACTGCACTCCAGATTGTAGTCTGAATGAATGCTTCGCAGAGTTCAACTAACAGAGACATTTCAACATAAACTGTTCAGAGAAGACTGCATGAATCAGGCCTTCATGGTCGAATTGCTGCAAATAAACCATTACTAAAGGACACCAATAAGAACAAGAGACTAGCTTGTCCAAGAAACACGAGCAATGGACATTAGACCGGTGAAAATCTGTCCTTTGGTCTTTTGAGTCCAAATTTTAGATTTTTGTCTTGTGAGACGCAGAGTAGGTGAACGGGTTTTCTCCTAATGTGTAGTTCTCACCCTGAAGCATGGAGGAGGAGGTGTGATGGTGTGGGATTTTGCTGGCACCCGCCAAACCTAGATTTGTCCATCGGACCGCCAGGTGGTTAAACTTGATTCATCACTCCAGAGGACGCGTTTCCACTGCTCCAGAGCCCAATGTTGTTTGAGCTGTACACCACTCCTGCCCCGACGCTTGGCATTGCACTTGGTGATCTTAGGCTTGTGTGCGGTTGCTCGACCAAGAAAACCTATTTAATGAAGCTCCAGACGAGCAGTTTTTGTGCTGTTGCTGCTTCCAGAGGCAGTTTGGAACTGGTAGTGAGTGTTACGACCGAGGACAGACAATTTCTACGCTTGTGTGGCCTACCACTTCGTGGCTGAGCAGATGTTGCCCCTAGATGTTTCCACTTCATAATAAAAGCACTTACAGTTGACCGGGACAGCTCTAGCAGGGCAGAAATTTGATGAACTGTGAGTTGTTGGAAAGGTGGCATCCTATGACGGCGCCACGTTGAAAGTCAGTAAGGTCATTCTACTGTCAATGTTTGTTTATGGAGATTTCATGGCTGTGTGCTCCATTTTTATACACCAGTCAGCAACAGGTGTTGCTGGAAATAGCCGAATCCACAAATTTCATTAGAGTACACGTACTAATGTGCGCATATATACATGACACAGGACATTGTATTAAACAAGACTGGTACGTTCTCCCTCTTCCCATCCCATCCCTCCCTGCCTCCCTCCCCCCTTCCTCCTCTCCCTTCCTCCCTCTCTCTCTTTCTCCCTTTATACTCTCCCGTTCCCCCCAGGAGGATGTGAAGTCCCTGACGGCCCACATAGTGGAGAACTACTGGAAGGCTCTGGAGGACGTGAACTATGTGCAGACCTTTAAAGGACTGAAGCTGCGCTACGAACAGCAGAGGGAGAGGCAGGACAACCCCAAACTGGACAGGTAATATATTGACAACCCCAACCTGGACAGGTAATATATTGACAACCCCAACCTGGACAGGTAATATATTGACAACCCCAAACTGGACAGGTAATATATTGACAACCCCAAACTGGACAGGTGGTTATATATTGACAACCCCAAACTGGACAGGTAATATATTGACAACCCCAACCTGGACAGGTAATATATTGACAACCCCAACCTGGACAGGTAATATATTGACAACCCCAACCTGGACAGGTAATATATTGACAACCCCAACCTGGACAGGTAATATATTGACAACCCCAACCTGGACAGGTAATATATTGACAACCCCAACCTGGACAGGTAATATATTGACAACCCCAACCTGGACAGGTAATATATTGACAACCCCAACCTGGACAGGTAATATATTGACAACCCCAAACTGGACAGGTGATATATTGACAACCCCAACCTGGACAGGTAATATATTGACAACCCCAAACTGGACGGGTAATATATTGACAACCGCAACCTGGACGGGTAATATATTGACAACCCCAACCTGGACAGGTAATATATTGACAACCCCAACCTGGACAGGTAATATATTGACAACCCCAACCTGGACAGGTAATATATTGACAACCCCAACCTGGACAGGTAATATATTGACAACCCCAACCTGGACAGGTAATATATTGACAACCCCAAACTGGACGGGTAATATATTGACAACCCCAACCTGGACGGGTAATATATTGACAACCCCAACCTGGACAGGTAATATATTGACAACCCCAACCTGGACAGGTAATATATTGACAACCCCAACCTGGACAGGTAATATATTGACAACCCCAACCTGGACAGGTAATATATTGACAACCCCAACCTGGACAGGTAATATATTGACAACCCCAACCTGGACAGGTAATATATTGACAACCCCAACCTGGACAGGTAATATATTGACAACCCCAACCTGGACAGGTAATATATTGACAACCCCAACCTGGACAGGTAATATATTGACAACCCCAACCTGGACAGGTAATATATTGACAACCCCAACCTGGACAGGTAATATATTGACAACCCCAACCTGGACAGGTAATATATTGACAACCCCAAACTGGACAGGTAATATATTGACAACCCCAACCTGGACAGGTAATATATTGACAACCCCAAACTGGACAGGTGATATATTGACAACCCCAACCTGGACAGGTAATATATTGACAACCCCAACCTGGACAGGTAATATATTGACAACCCCAACCTGGACAGGTAATATATTGACAACCCCAAACTGGACAGGTAATATATTGACAACCCCAAACTGGACGGGTAATATTGTTTTTGTGTATGTTTGTCATGTGTCAATTGTTTTTACAATGTGGTGCAAAAAGATTTCCCGATCCGGGATAAATCAAATCAAATCAAATTTTATTTGTCACATACACATGGTTAGCGGATGTTAATGCGAGTGTAGCGAAATGCTTGTGCTTCTAGTTCCGACAATGCAGTAATAACCAACAAGTAATCTAACTAACAATTCCAAAACTACTGTCTTGTACACAGTGTAAGGGGATAAAGAATATGTACATAAGGATATATGAATGAGTGATGGTACAGAGCAGCATAGGCAAGATACAGTAGATGGTATCGAGTACAGTATATACATATGAGATGAGTATGTAAACAAAGTGGCATAGTTAAAGTGGCTAGTGATACATGTATTACATAAGGATACAGTCGATGATATAGTGTACAGTATATACGTATGCATATGAGATGAATAATGTAGGGTAAGTAACATTATATAAGGTAGCATTGTTTAAAGTGGCTAGTGATATATTTACATCATTTCCCATCAATTCCCATTATTAAAGTGGCTGGAGTTGAGTCAGTGTCAGTGTGTTGGCAGCAGCCACTCAATGTTAGTGGTGGCTGTTTAACAGTCGGATGGCCTTGAGATAGAAGCTGTTTTTCAGTCTCTCGGTCCCAGCTTTGATGCACCTGTACTGACCTCGCCTTCTGGATGATAGCGGGGTGAACAGGCAGTGGCTCGGGTGGTTGATGTCCTTGATGATCTTTATGGCCTTCCTGTGACATCGGGTGGTGTAGGTGTCCTGGAGGGCAGGTAGTTTGCCCCCGGTGATGCGTTGTGCAGACCTCACCACCCTCTGGAGAGCCTTACGGTTGAGGGCGGAGCAGTTGCCGTACCAGGCGGTGATACAGCCCGCCAGGATGCTCTCGATTGTGCATCTGTAGAAGTTTGTGAGTGCTTTTGGTGACAAGCCGAATTTCTTCAGCCTCCTGAGGTTGAAGAGGCGCTGCTGCGCCTTCTTCACAATGCTGTCTGTGTGTATGGACCAATTCAGTTTGTCTGTGATGTGTATGCCGAGGAACTTAAAACTCGCTACCCTCTCCACTACTGTTCCATCGATGTGGATAGGGGGGTGTTCCCTCTGCTGTTTCCTGAAGTCCACAATCATCTCCTTAGTTTTGTTGACGTTGAGTGTGAGGTTATTTTCCTGACACCACACTCCGAGGGCCCTCACCTCCTCCCTGTAGGCCGTCTCGTCGTTGTTGGTAATCAAGCCTACCACTGTCGTGTCGGATAGTAAAGACTACTGTAATATGTAGGGAGGGGGATGGATTGATGGAAGGTGGGTGGATGAATGATCGAATGGATGGAAGGAAGGACAGTGGAATCAAAATTCTGCTAGTGATGTTTGGAGTTGGTGTTCATTCTAGCTGTGGTTGTTTGGGAATGACTACCGTTAGCTACAGGGTGAGTGAGTGGTTGTCTTTGGCTTTGAAGGATTCCCATTGGCTAGTGCTGCGATCTTCTTTTGACTCGATCTAATGTCAAACGTTGATAAAGATGTCAGAGTTCAGATATGTGATTTTTTTAGCACTACCCACTGACTGTTTAAACTACTGCACGCGACATGGTACAATGTGCCATCAAATCAGCACAATCTTTTTCATTTTTTTCAAATTGCCGCCATCTTGGATGTAAAATTGGGATCATGCATATTTTGCTAATGACCATACAAGAAAAGAGTAAAGGAGAGCACTGTACACTACAGAGAACTTAACAAATGTGGAATTTGTGATAAGTGCATGGGGGGCCGCTATATTTATGCCCCTCCACTATTGACTTTACCAATAGTTTGACCATTTTTACAGTTTGGAATCTGCCGGTTCTTTATTGATTGCTATTCATTATGTATCTGTAAAAAAGCTCTACAGTCATGGTCAGATTTAACCGTTGGTCACCTCCCCTCACACAGCATGAGGTCGATCCTGAGGAACCACAGGTTCCGCCGGGACGCGCGGACGTTGGATGACGACGAGGAGATGTGGTTCAACGCGGACGAGGACGAGCTGGAGGACGGCGAGGCGGTGGTGCCCCCCTCGGACAACAAGACCACCAAGAGTAGCGGCGGCGCCGGCGAGAACGAAGACCTCATGGACCCCATCAGCAAGTTCATGGAGAGGAAGAAACGTAAGTCGCAGGGAAAGAATGCATGAATTCCTGGCAAAACATGTATTTGACCCAGGCCAGTTATGTGAAATATATTTTTTAGTTACGCGTGGATTAGCTTGGAATTTGTACTTATTATTCAATTGGTTCTCTTACTGTGAGTTAACTAAATGTAAGCGCAGCTCATTCATTCGAAAGTATCTGACATACTCTTATGTACTGAGAAGAAAGTAAGTTGTGTCTTTAAAAATGGTCAAACTGACTTCCTACAACTGTCTATCTCGGTCTCTCCACCCCACAGTGAAAGACTCAGACGAGAAGGAAGTTCTGGGCAAGTCCAGTAGTCTGTCGGGCCGCCAAAGCCCCAGCTTCAAGCTGTCCTTCTCCGGCTCCACTACCAAGACCAGCCTGTCCAGCCCGCCTCCCTCCGCCTCGTTGCACCCCGGCTCGCCAGGCTCCCCAGGATCACCAGGATCAGGGGCCAAGGGCTCGCCCCCGACCGCAGTCACCACAAAGGTGGGTAGTAGTACCTAACCCACGGGGACCTGAATTGTGTTCATTAAGGCCCGTAAGAACAGAAAACATTTCAAATGTTTTCCCGATGGAAAATGAAAATGTCTTATTGGACAAGTCCAGGGAACCCTGCCAGTTTGTCAGTTGTCTTCGTTCTGTGTCTAGTAATGGGGTGATTTGTTTTTGGGCTTGTTTTAGTAGTTTAGGTCTTACAGAAGACAGGGATAGTTTACCCATAATAGAGAATTGACATTTGTTTCCTTACCTTGAACGCAGTCTGGAGAAGGACAGACTGCAATCCACTCTTTGGGTTTGTTTACAGAGCCACTACCAACAACCGCTGACTTTTACCAGTAGTCAATTTACCCCAAATTAGCAGGTGCAGTGTATGCTAGCTTTGCACAGTCTGATGCCGGAGTCTTGCTGCTGTTATAGGTGGCCATTTTGAGTCATGTCCACATTGTACAAAATATTATTTGTGTGGTGTTGGGGGCTCATTAACATATTTGCCAGCATTCTATGTTAGTTGTTGGAGTTGTTGCGTCCTGTATGTAGATTGGTTACTCCAAGATATGTGGCCTGTAATATGCAATGGTAATAAACGTAATTGTTCCAATAGGGAATAAGTCCTCTGGATGGGAATCAGATATCAGTCTGTGGTCCCCAAGAAAGTAGCTTGCGGTCCAGATGTGGCCCCTGGGCCTTGTGTTGAGTAGAGTTAGTAGGTAAAGACTTTAGTGGAGCTATTTAGTTTTCCTGAGGAGCAGATCTGAATAGATTATCTCTACCCCTTCTCTCGCTTTCTCTCTCTCCATCTCTCGCTTTCTCTCTCTCCATCTCTCGCTTTCTCTCTCTCCATCTCTCGCTTTCTCTCTCTCCATCTCTCGCTTTCTCTCTCTCCATCTCTCGCTTTCTCTCTCTCCATCTCTCGCTTTCTCTCTCTCCATCTCTCGCTTTCTCTCTCTCCATCTCTCGCTTTTTCTCTCTCTCCATCTCTCGCTTTTTCTCTCTCTCCATCTCTCGCTTTTTCTCTCTCTCCATCTCTCGCTTTTTCTCTCTCCATCTCTCGCCTTTTCTCTCTCTCCATCTCTCGCCTTTTCTCGCTCTCCATCTCTCGCCTTTTCTCGCTCTCCATCTCTCGCCTTTTCTCGCTCTCCATCTCTCGCCTTTTCTCTCTCTCCATCTCTCGCCTTTTCTCTCTCTCCATCTCTCGCCTTTTCTCTCTCTCCATCTCTCGCCTTTTCTCTCTCTCCATCTCTCGCCTTTTCTCTCTCTCCATCTCTCGCCTTTTCTCTCTCTCCATCTCTCGCCTTTTCTCTCTCTCCATCTCTCGCCTTTTCTCTCTCTCCATCTCTCGCCTTTTCTCTCTCTCCATCTCTCGCCTTTTCTCTCTCTCCATCTCTCGCCTTTTCTCTCTCTCCATCTCTCGCCTTTTCTCTCTCTCCATCTCTCGCGCTTTCTCTCTCTCTCCATCTCTCGCGCTTTCTCTCTCTCTCCATCTCTCGCTTTCTCTCTCTCTCCATCTCTCGCTTTCTCTCTCTCCATCTCTCGCTTTCTCTCTCTCCATCTCTCGCCTTTTCTTTCTCTCTCTCCATCTCTCGCTTTCTCTCTCTCTCCATCTCTCGCCTTTTCTTTCTCTCTCTCCATCTCTCGCTTTTTCTCTCTCTCTCTCCATCTCTCGCTTTTTCTCTCTCTCTCTCCATCTCTCGCTTTTTCTCTCTCTCTCTCCATCTCTCGCTTTTTCTCTCTCTCCATCTCTCGCGCTTTCTCTCTCTCCATCTCTCGCTTTCTCTCTCTCTCCATCTCTCGCTTTCTCTCTCTCTCCATCTCTCGCTTTCTCTCTCTCTCCATCTCTCGCTTTCTCTCTCTCTCTCCATCTCTCGCTTTCTCTCTCTCTCTCCATCTCTCGCTTTCTCTCTCTCTCTCCATCTCTCGCTTTCTCTCTCTCTCTCCATCTCTCGCTTTCTCTCTCTCTCCATCTCTCGCTTTCTCTCTCTCTCTCCATCTCTCGCTTTCTCTCTCTCTCTCCATCTCTCGCTTTCTCTCTCTCTCTCCATCTCTCGCTTTCTCTCTCTCTCTCCATCTCTCGCTTTCTCTCTCTCTCTCCATCTCTCGCTTTCTCTCTCTCTCCATCTCTCGCTTTCTCTCTCTCTCCATCTCTCGCTTTCTCTCTCTCTCTCCATCTCTCGCTTTCTCTCTCTCTCTCCATCTCTCGCTTTCTCTCTCTCTCTCCATCTCTCGCTTTCTCTCTCTCTCTCCATCTCTCGCTTTCTCTCTCTCTCTCCATCTCTCGCTTTCTCTCTCTCTCTCCATCTCTCGCTTTCTCTCTCTCTCTCCATCTCTCGCTTTCTCTCTCTCTCTCCATCTCTCGCTTTCTCTCTCTCTCTCCATCTCTCGCTTTCTCTCTCTCTCTCCATCTCTCGCTTTCTCTCTCTCTCTCCATCTCTCGCTTTCTCTCTCTCTCCATCTCTCGCTTTCTCTCTCTCTCTCCATCTCTCGCTTTCTCTCTCTCTCTCCATCTCTCGCTTTCTCTCTCTCTCTCCATCTCTCGCTTTCTCTCTCTCTCTCCATCTCTCGCTTTCTCTCTCTCTCTCCATCTCTCGCTTTCTCTCTCTCTCTCTCCATCTCTCGCTTTCTCTCTCTCTCTCTCTCTCCATCTCTCGCTTTCTCTCTCTCTCTCTCTCTCTCCATCTCTCGCTTTCTCTCTCTCTCTCTCTCTCCATCTCTCGCTTTCTCTCTCTCTCTCTCTCTCCATCTCTCGCTTTCTCCATCTCTCTCTCTCTCCATCTCTCGC
The DNA here is from genome assembly GCF_013265735.2 of Oncorhynchus mykiss. Classification (NCBI taxonomy): domain Eukaryota; kingdom Metazoa; phylum Chordata; class Actinopteri; order Salmoniformes; family Salmonidae; genus Oncorhynchus; species Oncorhynchus mykiss. The sequence goes on from NC_048572.1 coordinate 10,532,784, forward strand.
TTTCTCCATCTCTCTCTCTCTCCATCTCTCGCTTTCTCCATCTCTCTCTCTCCATCTCTCGCTTTCTCCATCTCTCTCTCTCTCCATCTCTCGCTTTCTCCATCTCTCTCTCTCTCCATCTCTCGCTTTCTCCATCTCTCTCTCTCTCCATCTCTCGCTTTCTCCATCTCTCTCTCTCTCCATCTCTCGCTTTCTCCATCTCTCTCTCTCTCCATCTCTCGCTTTCTCCATCTCTCTCTCTCTCCATCTCTCGCTTTCTCCATCTCTCTCTCTCTCTCTCCAACTCTCGCTTTCTCGCTTTCTCAGGGAGGTCTGGTGGGTCTGGTGGACTACCCCGACGACGACGAGGAAGACGAAGAGGATGTGAGCGGCGAGAGTAAAGAGGAGACTCCTCCCCTGTCCAAGAAGTCCAAGCTGAGCTCCTAAAAATAATAATAATAATAATAAAATAAAAAAAAAACGTTAATGTTGTTGTTCTCTCTCGCTCCGAGCGCCAGACTATTTCCCACCGATCCCACGATAGGCACAGAAACTAACAACAACTGTTAAAACCATGAATGACTTCACCCCCTTGGTTTTTTTTAATGGGGGCTCTTGTTGAGGAGCGGACTATGAATGGAAACGCGTCTCCTCGGACTAATCCCAATATACAAGTGCCAATCGGGAGGCCGCGGAGCTAGGAGCAAACGCAGCGAACGAATGGACGAGAGAGGAAGGTGTGGAGAAATGACCATCTCCAATATTACCGTCAGATGAAAGAAGCAGACTGACGATAAATAATTAAATAAAGCTAAAATACCGGAAAAGTAGACACATTTATCCACACACACACACTCGCATACAAACTAAAACCCCAAAGAGCTTGCTGGCTCAGACCATGACCCACTGCCCCACCCCCAACCCCCCACTCAGGGAAGGACATCGCAACGACCCCCAAAATGGGGCCGGCCAATCCAGACGCAGAACCACCACTCACCCCCTACGCTGACTCCTCCTTCATCCAGCTCCTTTTTTTTCTCTCTCCTCCCTCCGCTACATTTCCCCCCTTTTTCTCTCCGTTTTTTTTGTTTGTTTTTACATTGTTTTTTTAAAGAAGTTAGTTTCTAGGACCAGACGGGAGACGGCAGACACCGGCGCGGCGAAAATGCTGTCTGTTTTTTTTTCGTTTTGATGATGTCATTGTAGTCGTTCAGAGGGAAGTTCTTCCTCTTGATTCGAAAAAAGACAGATTTCTTATTTTGTCTTTTTACTCTCTTTTTGTCTCTGTCTCTCTCTCGCTCTCTCGTTCTCTCTCTCTCCCCCCTCTCCTGTTTTTGTAAACAACCCAGCCTTTACATGTTCAGGACATTTTCAGTCGCACTTGAACAGGTTTTTAAAGACCTCAGTAGGTTGAGCTAGTTTGACCCTTTTTTGCCCTTTGAAACTGCAGATTTTTTGGGAAAAAGAATTTGTAATCCCGTCTTGATTAAAGATTGAGTGGAATTGTAGATGTGATCAATTTTGTCATATCTTCGCTTCTTTTTTGTTTTCTTTTACATAAGTGTATACTTAGTTGTTCAGAAATATTTGGGACCATTAAAAATTATCTTTGCTGTATGATGTCCTACTACCTTTTGTGATGGCGACTCGCAAGACTGAATTGTGTTATCTCTGCACTCCTATGTGGCTGTAGCCTGGTCCCAGATCTGTTTGTGCCGTCTTGCCAACTCCTATAGGGGTTTGACAATGACCACAGGACTTGGCAAAGCAAACAGAGCTGGGACCAGGCTCATGTTTAAATGTTCTCTAGTTGCTTTTCACCTGACACGTCAAACATTTTTTTGGGCAGGGGTTTTATTTTTAATTTCTTTATTTAACTAGGCAAGTCAGTTAACAAATTCTTAGTTACAATGACGGCCTACCAAAAGGCAAAAGGCCTCCTGCGGGGACGGGGGCTGGGATTAAAAATACAAAATTAATCAAATATAATTATAGGACCCAAACTGTTGTTGAAAAGTCTAGTGGGATATTGTTTTACTGTGAATGGGAACTTTTTATACTTTAAACCTATTTCTAACAATTTTGTAATCGTTTGAAGCTGACCTCATCATTGATCAGTTCTAAATATTGACATGGGTAAACCTCAGTCAGTGCACACATTCAACATCTCCTCCAGGTGGCGCCCTCGTATCACAAGACCTACCAGTTTGTAAAAGTTATCTTTGGTCTTTGGGAGGTGGAAGGTTGTTCTTTCTGGTCTTAGCTACTCGTTATGTGTTGAAGTTCATTCTGGGTCTTTGTTGAAGTCCATTGTTTTGTTCAAATCAAATTGTATTTGTCACATGCTCCGAATACAACAGGTGTAGGTAGACCTTACTGTGAAATGCTTACCCTCAAGCCCTTAACCAACAATGCAGTTCAAGAAATGGAGTTAAGGAAATATTTACTAAATAAAGTAACACTAGAAAATCACACAACAATAATGAGTTACAGGGGGTACTGGTACCGAGTTAATGTGTGGGGGTACAGGTTAGTCGAGGTAATTTGTAAAGGGACTATGCATAGATAATTAACAGAGTGTAGCAGCAGTGTAAAAACAAAAGCCATTTGTTACATTTTTCAGCAGTCTAATGGCTTCAGTGTAGAAGCTGTTAAGGAGCCTTTTGGTCCTAGCTTTGGTGCTCCGGTACCGCTTGTCGTGCATTAGCAGAAAGAACAGTCTATGACTTGGGTGACTGGAGTTATTGACCATTTTTTGGGCCTTCCTCTGACACCGCCTAGTATATATAGGTCCTGGATGTACCTGTGATGCACTACCCTCTGTAGCACCTTAAGGTCAGATGCAGAGCATTTGCCGTACCAGGCGGTGATGTAACAGGTCAGGATGCTCTCGATGCTGCAGCTATATAACTATTTTATTCACGACTCTCTCAGGTTTGGACTATGATAGTTTGTTGGTAATGTGGACACGATTGCGTAATCTGTGGATCTTGTGGGGCGGAATACGTACTGGAGTGGGTCTAGCGTTCCCGGGATGATGGTGTTGTGAGCCATGACCAGCCTTTCAAAGCACTTGATGGCTACCGACGTGAGTGGTAATGTAGGCAGGTTACCTTCACTTTCTTAGGCACAGGGACTATGGTGGTCTGTTTGAAACATGTAGATATTAGACTCGTTTGGGAGAGGTTGAAATTGTCAGTGAAGACACTTGCCAGTTGGTCCGCACATGCTTTGAGTACATGACATGTCAGTAATCCGTCTGGCCCCGCGGCTTTGTGAATGTTGACCTTTTTAAAGGTCTTGGTCACATCGGCTATGGAGTGCGTGATCACACAGTCGTCTGGAACAGCTGGTGCTTTCATGCATGCTTCAGTGTTGCTTGCCTCGAAGCGAGCATAAGAGGCATATACCCTGTATGGTAGGCTTCCGTCACTGGGCAGCTTGCGGCTGGGTTTCCCTTTGTAGACCGTAATATTTGTCTACCCCTGCCACATCCGACAAGCGTCAGAGCCGGTGTAGTATGATTCAATCTTAGTCCTGTATTGAAGCTTTGCCTATTTGATGGTTCATCCGAGGGCATATCGGGATTTATTATAAACATCCAAATTAGTGTCCCACTCCTCGAAAGCGGCAACTCTAGCCTTTAGCTCGGTGCAGATTTGCCTGTAATCCATGGCTTCTGGTTGGGAAATGTACTTACGGTCACTGTGGGGACGACGTCATTGATGAAGTCGGTGACTGAGGTGGGTCTTTGTCTATTGAGTTTTGAGTTCTCACATGCAGGTTAATCAGGTTGTCATGGTTCTTATTTTCTCAATGCCATTGGATGAATCCCGGAACATATTCCAGTCTGTGCTAGCAAAGTCGTCCTTTAGCATAGCATCCATGTCATCTGAACACTTCCGTATTGAGCGGGTCACTGGTACTTCCTGCTTTAGTTATTACTTGTAAACCGAAATCAGAAGGATATAATTATGGTCAGATTTGCCAAATGGAGGGTGAGGGAGAGCTTTGTATGCCTCTCTGTGTGTGGAGTAAAGGTGGTCCAGAGTATTTTTTTCCCCTCTGGTTGCACGTGACATGCTGGTAGAAATGAGGTAAATCTGATTTAAGTTTGCCTGCATTAAAGTCCCTGGCCACTAGGAGTGCCGCTTCTGGTTGAGCATTTTCTTGTTTGCTTATGTCCTTATACAGCGGTCTTAGTGCCAGCATCAGTTTGGTGGTAAATAGATGGCTACCAATAATATAGATGAAAAACTCTCTTGGTAGATATAGTGTGGTCTACAGCTTATCGTGAAGTATTTTACCTCAGGCGAACAACACCTCAAGACTTCTTTAATATTAGACATTGTGCACCAATAGTTATTGACAAATAGACATACAGCCCCACCCCTTGTCTTACCAGACGTAGCTGCTCTGTCCTGCTGCTGCACGGAGAAGCCAGCCAGCTCTATATTATCTGTGTCGTCGTTCAGCCACGTCTCGGTGAAACATAAGTTATTCGTTTTTAATGTCCGGTTTGTAGGATTGTCGTAGATTGTCCAGTTTGTTTTCCGGTGATTGCACATTTCCAATAAAACGGAGGGTAGTGGTGGTTTACCTACTCGTCAGCAAATTCTTACAAGGCACCCCGCCTTCCCCTTTTTCTGCATCTGTTCTTCATGCCGTTTATGGGGATTTGGGCCTTGTCTTGACAAAACCGTTTGTCCTTCGCGTCGGACTCATTAAATAAAAAAAATCTTAGTCCAGTTTGAGGTGAGTAATCGCTCTTCTGAGGTCCAGAAGCTCTTTTTGATCATAAGAGACGGTAGCAGCAGCATTATGTACAAAATGTGTTACAAGCAATGCAACAATACAAACAACATAGCACAGTTGGTTAGTAGCCCTTTGTTGACGTCCTTTGTGGGCCTTTGTTGACGTCCTTTGTGGGCCTTTGTTGACGTCCTTTGTGGGCCTTTGTTGACGTCCTTTGTGGGTCCTTGTCTATATTGAGTTTTGAGTTCTCACATGCAGGTTAATCAGGTTGTCATGGTTCTTATTTTCTCAACAAACTGCTTATTTTGATAAACTGCTATTTTGTTCTACTACAGTCGTGCAGGTTTCTTCAAAGAGAAGAGCATCTGTAGTCCACTTAGACCCGCTGTGTAACGTTTGATAGCAGGGTTTGACCGCTAAAGCAACAAGCACCACCTCTGGGATTACAATAACACTACATTTAATTGTATTGTCTCATCTGTATTAGATTGCCTTTGTATGCTCATTTAAAATGTCAACGATTTAAATATTTCCCATTTTGCAGATAGTCTATGGGCCAGGGGAGATTAGTTTTAATTCCATCCACTCTATTAATACCCAAGGGGCAATTGTTGAAGGTAACTAACTACACACCATTTTTATGGTTAAGACCAGGATAGATGTGTGACTGACAGTTCTCTTTACGATAAACATTGATTAGTCTTGTCTTATCTGTGCCTCAGTGGGCCCTGGAACTAAACCAAAAAGCTAACTGTGACATGGTGCGCCTCGCATTATCCTGCCTCATCCCTTCAATAGCAGAGTCGGCTATCAAACGTCTGCTATTAATTAAAACCATCTGATTAAACCCATCTGATCCACAAAGCTCAGCAGGCCGCGATTCATTGTGATTCACAACGCCTATTTCCAACCCCATTCACTACAAAGCCTTTATTGACTTCAGAGACAAGATGCGTTTCAAAAACAACCTTTCTCCCTGCCAATACTACTTTTGTTCCACAGCATGACTGTGTGTTCTCTCTCTCGACTCCCTACCGGACTGGGGACAGGGGCAGTCTGGTAGTGGCCTAGTGATGCCAGCTCTACTCGACCAAAAGGCATGCCAACCCAACGCAAGGTTTTTGCCAAGACCCTTGCCCCTTGCGTTGCCCGCCTGTGTGTCTGCCAGCCTGAAGGCATCCCCACTGGCGGAACTGCTGGCGTGCCGTGGACTTCCTGGCGTGCCATTGAATACCCTCTTTGACAGCTCTTTTGATTGGCATGACTCCCTGTCTTCGCCGGCATTGCTGCCCACAGTTTTGTCTGGGCGCGATCAGGAGCTGTTCTGTCGACTGGCCAGTCCAGGATGAGCATTAACAGCAATGCAGGTAACTGACAACGCTACATAACTGGTTCACTTAAATGCTATCTAGCCAAGGTCCCTTAGGCCAGTGTTTCCCCTAGTTTATGGGTGGGCCTGGGAGGGCGTAGGTATGTAGCCTATAGTTAGCCCATATGTTAAGTCCTACTACCCCAGTCTTATTTCGTTGTATTAAGAATCCAGACGACTGCATCATCTTGCCAATGGGCCGTGACTGTCGTGGGTTCCTGCAGAGGGAAATGGCATTTCGTTGAGATGAAACTGGCTAAGCATACAGAATGCTTATGGCAGTGGTAATTTGTGTATGTAAATCAGTAGCCTAGGAATTGAGGGTTTATATACAGGCATGGACCGGATTCTGGGAGTGAAATCATTTTGACATGTAAAAAATGAATATAAGGTGAATTCAAGGATTTTACGTTAGTGGGTTCCCAGACTGATTTCCACCCTTGATATCGAGGTTGTGAGGTAGGCTAACACAATGTGATGAACAGTGAGATGGCTTCGGATCCCCTAATTAGGAAGTAGATGAGGATGAGGATCACGGCCCATATTCACAAAGCAATTCAGAGTGAGAGTGCTGATCTAGGATAATTTTTTGCCTTTTTAGATCACAATAAGGTTATATGGACTGATCCTAGATCAATACTCTTACTCTGAGATACTTTGTGGATATGGGCCCTGAACCTTCTGTATGACACTATAACTAGAGCAACCAGCGGCCCTTCTGCTGCGTACAGTCCTGAATTGGTCACCTCACACTTCAGGTAGGTCAATCTTGTCCTCTTATCTGGTCTTGAAAGCAGGTACAGGGAATGGAAAGGGGATACCTAGTCAGTTGCACAACCTGAATGCATTCAACCAAAATGTGTCTTCCGCAATTAACCCAACCCTCTGAATAAGAGAGGTCCGGGGGGCTGCTGCCTTAATCCACGTCAACGGCTCCCAGAGAGCAGTTGTTGCTGGGGGTATACTGCCTTGCTCAAGGGCAGAATGGCAGATTTTTCGGCTCGGGGATTCAAAACCAATGACCTTTCTGTTACTGGCCCAATGCACTTAACCGTTAGGCTAGCTGCTATAAGAAGCCATGGATTTGAAATAAATGTTTTACAATCCGAATCAGAAATGTGTATCTGATACTTTTATTATGGCATTGAGACTTCGTTAGGGACTTTTATTATGGCATTGCCATTGAGACTTCGTTAGGGACTTTTATTATGGCATTGCCATTAAGACTTCGTTAGGGACTTTTATTATAATACCATTGCCATTGAGACTTCGTTAGGGACTTTTATTATGGCATTGCCATTGACTTCGTTAGGGACTTTTATTATGGCATTGCCATTGAGACTTCGTTAGGGACTTTTATTATGGCATTGCCATTGAGACTTCGTTAAGGACTTTTATTATGGCATTGCCATTGAGACTTCGTTAGGGACTGTTATTTTCACAGTAGGCTACCCTTCTAATGCTCACCTCCACCTGAGGAGATACACCTGAGAGATGAGAGGGTGATTCCTCACCAAACTATAATAAAACAAGACCAGGATACCTTTGTTTTTGTTTTTTACAATTTTATCCATCAAAGGGTCTTTTGGAGAAAGAATTGTTGACTTACAGTATAATTTACATTTGTATCTTTATTATTTCTCAATTATGTTTTAATTTGGAATTTTTGTTGGCCTTACCCAGACCTCCTTTAATACTATATCACGTTTCATATGTATGCGCTACAAAGGACTGTGTGTCAAATGAAGCTCTACCTCTTGCGCTGTAATATGAGTAGTAAGTTATTTTGAGTTCAATAACAATTTTCTAAATTTATGAATATAGAAATATATAAACATGAATATTAAAAATGAAACGTTCCAAAGTGGTATCTTTCCTAGTTTTAGTGAGGAATCGCCCGTCAGCTGTAACAAGGGAGAGTGATGGAGTCTTTGCTGCTGCTACCTGGGCTTGGATTCAACTGAAGAACGGAAATGTAACCTGGTCGTTTTGTCATCGGACCCCCGCCATGGGCCCTTCGGAGAAAGTGAAATATAATTAGAAGTTAGGGTTCGAGTATCAACGTGCAAAACAACTTTCATGTGCCAATTATTGCCGTGGAGGAAGCCACCCCAGATGTAATTTCTGCTACTTTTAGCTAATTAAGTGCCTTTTTTTAATCTTCTTCTAGCATGTAGGCCTAATATGAAACATTAATGAAAAATGAATCTTGTGGCAAAATAGGAAATAGGAAACGTAGCCTATACTGGGGAGGAAATACATGGCGAGGTTGTCGAAACGAGCCCCGCACAATGTCCGCAAAATGGACCCAGGCGTCGCGACCGGCGGACAATGACCTGTGTTCTCGCCAACAAAGTCTCCTCTGTCTCGCCTTGTGTTGGCGGCGGTTCCCGGGCTAATAGAGGTGATTGGCCATGTTCAGCACAGCGTGTCCGCTGTGATTAATCACCATGTGAAAACGGCCGGATCTCTGTGTGCTGTGTCCTACGGGGTGAGAGAGTGGCGGGAGGTCCAACTGTGCAGATGGCTGCCGCTCGCATTGCGAAATTGGTAGTAGCCGCCCCATGCCCGAGGTCACAGCAAGTCGGCATCCGTCTCCGCAACAGTCAGCATCCGTCCGTCGGTAGCTGTAATGAAAGACCTGAGAAAAAAAGTCATCTGTTTCGCCATGTGTTTTAGATTTAATGCCGCTGCTGGGAGAGAAGAGGCCTCACTGCAGCACTACACTGTTGGCTTTCTGCCAGCCCTGGAGTTTTCTTTTTAATTGTCAGTAGGTGCGTTGATGAGAGACATTAGAGCTCAGGGTCTCTGGTGATAACATGCTTCACTGGAAAGGTCAGATGTAGGCCTTGGATGAATCCCGTATTCTTGGATATAAAATATGTCGTCCTACCCTATTCAGTAACCTAATTTGTATTTTGAGTTGTGCCAAGCATTATCCAATATGTAGGCCTAAAGTGTGTGTGTGTGTGTGTTCTTTGCCTGCCTGCCTGCATGCATGCTTATATCACTCATATCCCTTATCCCATCTACAAATGGCCACGTGTTGTACATCTGTGATTTCCTGTACAACTCTACTTAAATAAGCAGACTTGTCTTCCACAAGAAAACGGAAGGCCTACCAGGTCAGATGACCAGTACAAAATGTGCTTTCTCAAGTGGCAACATACACTGAGTGTACAAAACATTAGGAACACCTTTAATATGGAGTTGCTCCCCATTTTGCCCTCAACAGTCTCAATTCATCTGGGGTATGGACTCTACAAGGTGACGAAAGCATTCCACATGTTGACTCCAATGATTCCCACAGTTGTGTCATGTTGGCTGGATCTCCTTTGGTTGGTGGACCATTCTGGATACACACAGGAAACTGTTCGGCAGGAAAGCCCCAGCAGCATTGCAGTTATTGACACAAACCGGTGCGCCGGTCACCAACTACCATACCCCGTTCAAAGGCACTTAAATCTTTCGGAGTTAAAGAGTGACATCAATAGGGGATCATAGACTGACCAGGTGAATCCAGGAGAAAGCTATGTCATGGAATGATCAGGCGTCCTTAATGTTTTGTATACTCAGTGTATAGGCATACAGTATAACCCAGCTATTCAATGTGACTCGGTTACATACATCTGTTTCTCAATAAGTTTTGCAGCTTGGATACATCGCCTATTCTCTTTGTCTTGGATAACAGCAAACCCCCAATCCCACCATCAGTCTGCTGTCACTCCAGATCTGGAGGGATATGATGAGCTTTTCAGTGAATGGCGATGGGATCTGTTCCTGCTTTACGCCCGTCTCAAATGTTAAGTGGTGGGGGGTGTTATTGCTCACTATGGGGGCACAGGAAACAAGGATGTGAGGCTAAGTGCGTTCGAGCCGCGTGTTAAATGGAACTGTCACAGTGATAAAGAGCGCACCTCCGGCACCGGAAGTGTGTTTGTGTGTGTGAGAGAGAGAGAGAGAGATAATGTGTGAGAGAGAGTGTGTGAGAGATAATGTGAGAGAGAGAGTGTGTGTAAGAGAGATAATGTGAGAGAGAGAGAGAGAGAGAGTGTGTGAGAGAGTGTGTGAGAGATAATGTGAGAGAGAGAGAGTGTGTGTGTGAGAGAGATAATGTGAGAGAGAGAGTGTGTGTGAGAGAGATAATGTGAGAGAGAGAGAGATAATGAGAGAGTGTGTGAGAGATAATGAGAGAGTGTGTGAGAGATAATGTGAGAGTGTGAGAGATAATGTGAGAGAGAGAGATAATGAGAGAGAGAGAGTGTGTGAGAGAGAGATAATGAGAGAGTGTGAGAGAGATAATGTGAGAGAGAGAGATAATGAGTGTGAGAGAGATAATGTGAGAGAGAGAGAGATAATGAGAGAGAGAGAGAGAGTGTGTGAGAGAGAGATAATGAGAGAGAGAGAGAGATAATGAGAGAGTGTGTGAGAGAGACTATTCTGCAATCGCTACAACTCCCATTTGCAGTTGTACTACTACTCTCTAGAGTCTAGAGAATGGGCTCCCGAGTGGCGCAGCGGTATAAGCGACTGCATCTCAGTGCTAGAGGTATCACTACAGACACCCTGGTTCGATTCCAGGCTGTATCACAACTGGCCGTGATTGGGAGTCCCATAGGGTGGAGCACAATTCGCCCAGCGTCGTCCGGGTTTGGCTGGTGTAGGCCATCCTTGTAAATAAGTAAATTTGTTCTTAACTGACTTGCCTAGTTAAATAAAGGTACAATTTTAAAAAATTGCTATGTAAAGTCATGCATTGAGATCGAGCAGATAAAAACCTCCACAGGTGTGAATTCCTCCCCTCCATTAACAGACGTATCAAACTCACACTGAGTGAAACTAACAGTTAAAAGGCCCCAAAGGCTTGTACAGTCTAGAGGCAGAGAGAGACAAACATCCAGACTGGGGTCGTATTCATTAGGGCATGCCAAAGCAAAATGTTTTACAACGGAAAACGAATATCAGCGTTTCACATTGGGCAAGTTCAGCTATTCCCTCCCTGTTTCTTTTTGTTTCGTGCCTAATGAATGGGACCAGGGTTTAGCCAAACTCACTCACAGCGGTGTAATATCACTTGGCATAGAGGGAAACTGCCAACAGCAATCAAGCTATTGAATTCACTTCATTCACCTAAGTATTCTGCCCTACCAAGCAAAAAGGAAGTAACTGCTAATTTGGTTGAAAATTAGCCAATGATATTTTTGCTTCATTAAATACATGCTTAATAATGTACAAGTATCCTGCCTCTATTGTATTGTTTTGGAGAGAATGGTGGTCATGTTAGCAGTAACTGTATAAAGTTACTATGAATCCAAGGTAAATTAAAGCTGTTTTCTCAGTTCCACGCTATTAGCAGCTACTGTCTTTTTGCTTGGTAAAGGTCCAATGCAGCTCTTTTTATCTCAATATCAAATCATTTCTGGGAAACAATGAAGTACCTCAGGCTTACTCAAATCAAATTAGATGAGGATAGACAATGAACAGAGGAGCAGCATATGTGAAAGTGTGTGTGTGGCATCCATGTGTGAGTGTGTGTGTGTGGCATCCATATGTGTGTGTGTTGAAGCGTCAGTGTAGTATGTGTGGATAAAGTCTAGTGAGCATAGAGCCAGTGTAGTATGTGTGGATAAAGTCTAGTGAGCGTACATAGAGCCAGTGTAGTATGTGTGGATAAAGTCTAGTGAGCGTACATAGAGTCAGTGTAGTATGTGTGGATAAAGTCTAGTGAGCATAGAGCCAGTGTAGTATGTGTGGATAAAGTCTAGTGAGCGTGCATAGAGCCAGTGTAGTATGTGTGGATAAAGTCTAGTGAGCATAGAGCCAGTGTGGTATGTGTGGATAAAGTCTAGTGAGCATAGAGCCAGTGTGGTATGTGTGGATAAAGTCTTGTGAGCGTGCATAGAGCCAGTGTAGTATGTGTGGATAAAGTCTAGTGAGTGTGCATAGAGCCAGTGTGGTATGTGTGGATAAAGTCTTGTGAGCGTGTATAGAGCCAGTGTGGTATGTGTGGATAAAGTCTAGTGAGCGTGTATAGAGCCAGTGTGGTATGTGTGGATAAAGTCTAGTGAGCGTGCATAGAGCCAGTGTAGTATGTGTGGATAAAGTCTAGTGAGCATAGAGCCAGTGTAGTATGTGTGGATAAAGTCTAGTGAGCATGCATAGAGCCAGTGTAGTATGTGTGGATAAAGTCTAGTGAGCATAGAGCCAGTGTGGTATGTGTGGATAAAGTCTAGTGAGCATAGAGCCAGTGTAGTATGTGTGGATAAAGTCTAGTGAGCATAGAGCCAGTGTGGTATGTGTGGATAAAGTCTAGTGAGCGTGCATAGAGCCAGTGTAGTATGTGTGGATAAAGTCGAGTGAGCATAGAGCCAGTGTGGTATGTGTGGATAAAGTCTAGTGAACGTGCATAGAGCCAGTGTAGTATGTGTGGATAAAGTCTAGTGAGCATAGAGCCAGTGTAGTATGTGTGGGTAGAGTCTAGTGAGCGTGCATAGAGCCAGTGTAGTATGTGTGGATAAAGTCTAGTGAGCATAGAGCCAGTGTAGTATGTGTGGATAAAGTCTAGTGAGCATAGAGCCAGTGTAGTATGTGTGGATAAAGTCTAGTGAGCATAGAGCCAGTGTAGTATGTGTGGATAAAGTCTAGTGAGCATAGAGCCAGTGTAGTATGTGTGGATAAAGTCTAGTGAGCATAGAGCCAGTGTAGTATGTGTGGATAAAGTCTAGTGAGCATAGAGTCAGTGTAGTATGTGTGGATAAAGTCTAGTGAGCATAGAGCCAGTGTAGTATGTGTGGATAAAGTCTAGTGAGCATAGAGCCAGTGTAGTATGTGTGGATAAAGTCTAGTGAGCGTGCATAGAGCCAGTGTAGTATGTGTGGATAAAGTCTAGTGAGCGTGCATAGAGCCAGTGTAGTATGTGTGGATAAAGTCTAGTGAGCATAGAGCCAGTGTAGTATGTGTGGATAAAGTCTAGTGAGCATAGAGCCAGTGTAGTATGTGTGGATAAAGTCTAGTGAGCGTGCATAGAGCCAGTGTGGTATGTGTGGATAAAGTCTAGTGAGCGTACATAGAGCCAGTGTAGTATGTGTGGATAAAGTCTAGTGAGCGTACATAGAGCCAGTGTAGTATGTGTGGATAAAGTCTAGTGAGCATAGAGCCAGTGTGGTATGTGTGGATAAAGTCTAGTGAGCATAGAGCCAGTGTAGTATGTGTGGATAAAGTCTAGTGAGCATAGAGCCAGTGTAGTATGTGTGGATAAAGTCTAGTGAGCGTGCATAGAGCCAGTGTAGTATGTGTGGATAAAGTCTAGTGAGCATAGAGCCAGTGTGGTATGTGTGGATAAAGTCTAGTGAGCATAGAGCCAGTGTAGTATGTGTGGATAAAGTCTAGTGAGCATAGAGCCAGTGTAGTATGTGTGGATAAAGTCTTGTGAGCGTGCATAGAGCCAGTGTAGTATGTGTGGATAAAGTCTAGTGAGCGTACATAGAGCCAGTGTAGTATGTGTGGATAAAGTCTAGTGAGCGTGCATAGAGTCAGTGTAGTATGTGTGGATAAAGTCTAGTGAGCGTGCATAGAGCCAGTGTAGTATGTGTGGATAAAGTCTAGTGAGCATAGAGCCAGTGTAGTATGTGTGGATAAAGTCTAGTGAGCATAGAGCCAGTGTAGTATGTGTGGATAAAGTCTAGTGAGCATAGAGCCAGTGTAGTATGTGTGGATAAAGTCTAGTGAGCATAGAGCCAGTGTAGTATGTGTGGATAAAGTCTAGTGAGCATAGAGTCAGTGTAGTATGTGTGGATAAAGTCTAGTGAGCGTGCATAGAGCCAGTGTAGTATGTGTGGATAAAGTCTAGTGAGCGTGCATAGAGCCAGTGTAGTATGTGTGGATAAAGTCTAGTGAGCGTGCATAGAGCCAGTGTAGTATGTGTGGATAAAGTCTAGTGAGCATAGAGCCAGTGTAGTATGTGTGGATAAAGTCTAGTGAGCATAGAGCCAGTGTAGTATGTGTGGATAAAGTCTAGTGAGTGTGCATAGAGCCAGTGTAGTTATGTGTGGATAACGTCTAGTGAGCATAGAGCCAGTGCAATGATTCTGAATATAAAATAAAGGGGGTTTATGTAAGTAGTCTGGAAATAAATTTGACTAACTGTTCAGTAGTCTTATGGCTTTGGGGGTAAAAACTGTTGAGAAGGCTTTTGGTCCCAAACTTGGCGCTCTGGTATTTCTTGCCATGCGGTAGCAGAGTGAACAGTCTATGACTTGGGTGGCTGGAGTCTCTGATAATTTTTAGGGCCTTGACACCCCCTGGTATAGAGGTCCTGGACGGCAGGAAGCTCGGCCCCAGTGATGTACTGGGCCGTACACACTACCCTCTGTAGCGCCTTGCGGTCGGATGTCAAGCAGTTGCCATACCAAGCAGTGATGCAACCAGTCAGGATGCTCTCAATGGTGCAGCTGTAGAACGTTTTGAGGATCTGAGGCCCCATGCCAAATCTATTCAGCCTCCTGAGGGAGAAGAGGCATTGTCGTGTCCTCTTCAGGACTGTGTTGATGTGTGTGGACCATGATAGGTCCTTAGTGATGTGGACACTGAGGAACTTGAGGCCTTTGACCTCCTCCACTACAGCCCTGTCGATCTGAATGGGGGCGTGCTCGGCCCTCAGTTGCCTGTAGTCCACGATAAGCTCTGTTGTTTTGCTCACTCTGAAGGAGAGGTTGTTGTGCTGGCACCACACTGCCAGCTCTCTGACCTCCTCCCTCGTCGTCGTCGGTGATCAGGTCTACCACCATCGTGTCATCAACAAACTTAATGATGGTGTTGGAGTTGTGCGCAGACACGCCGTCGTGGGTGAACAGGGAGTATAGAAGGTGACTAAGCACGCACCCCAGTGGGGCCCCTGTGAGGAGGGTCAGCGGGGAGGATGTGTTGTTGCCTACCCTCACCACCTGGGGGCAGTCCGTCAGTAAGTCCAGGATACAGTTGCAGAGGGAAGAGTTTAAAACATCTGGACCCCTGTTTTGGGGACCTGTGTGGTTCTGGTACTGGTTCCGACTGACATTTTCACTTATAAATTGATCTGTGGACATGGTAGACTGAAATGCCTTACATTGAGTGATAGTCTTGGTTTTCACGGACCCAGTAGTATTTGTTTTGAGCCTGTGTGACGTAGGATGTGCAATCTGAAACCACTTGAAGCTGGGATGTTCCTCCTACCATTTAATTAGCTTGTCTAACTGTCCATCGATCCCAAGCTGAACCCCACATTGCAGCCACTGACAAAGCACACCTGCCTGTGATTGTTACATGCTAGCGCAGTAGAAGAGTGGTTTCATCACGGTAGCACATTCAGAGATCTATTTATAGCCATTCATCTAAAATAGTTCATAGATTTAAAACAAAAAAACACTTTCTGTTTGTCATAGATGGACAAGATTCATATGTAATGAAAGGTGAGTTCCTAATGAATTCAGAAAGTCAAGCTAGAGCTCTGACACGTTCAAAGCGATGGGGGCAGAGAAGAGACCTTAAGAAAATAAGCACATTTATCGAACACTAAACATGAAAATATGTATTTTACAGAGGAAATCTTATTAGTTAGTCGTTTTATAATTGGATTATGTTAAATTTAGAAAGCTTATGTCATTTCCAGCCTTATTCATAGTGTTGTTGAATAGGAAATGCATCATATCAAACGTTTCATATTTCTACTGTGAACTTGAGCTTGTGACCTGAGCAATATATAACTTTTATTTTTAAACCAGAAAACTAAGATTTGATCCTTTCTCTGAGTATGCAGCACTACTAGTTATTGGTTATGACCCTCTCATGATAAATAATGACTTTTATGTAGATTTTTTATTACATTTGGGCTCCCAAGTGGTTTAAGGCACTGCATCTCAGTGCATCACATCTCAGTGTGTCACTACAGTCCCTGGTTCGAATCCAGGTTGTATCTCATCCGGCCGTGATTGGGAGTCCCATAGGGTGGCGCAGAATTGGCCCAGCGTTGTCATTGTAAATAAGAATTTGTTCTTAACTGACTTGCCTAGTTAAATAAAGATCAAATTATTATAATTTTTTTGAATAACTGGTTAATCCCAGGGTCCTTAGTTTAGTCGTGAGCTTGGTGGGCACTATGGTGTTGATGGTTTGAAATTAAAAAGGTAAAGAATACATTCTTAGCAAAGAGCAATTTCTCAAGCAGAAAAGTCTTTCAAGGACCGTCTGGAAGTGATCTGAGTGTGGAGGGGGAAACTGAAAACGAGTTGTTTTTGGCAGAAATGTTTGGATCCCTCTTCCTTATAAGTCTAACTCATTTACCACCTGGTGATGTCACCAGGAAGGCCAAAAACAGGCAGACATTTAAATCAGCCTTTTCAAACAGCTTTTACACTAAAAGGGCATTATCATAATTTTCACAATTTCACATTATTATTACAAACTCAGTGTGGAAATATACACTTAGTGTACAAAACATTGGGAACCACTTCCTAATATTGAGTTGCACCCCCCTTTGCCCTCAGAACAGCCTGAAGTTGTTGGGGTATGGACTCTACAAGGTGTCGAAAGCGTTCCACAGGGATGCTGGCTTCCCACAGTTGTGTCAAGTTGGCTGGATGTCCTTTGGGTGGTAGACCATTCTTGATAAGCACAGGAAACTGTTGATTGTGAAAAACCCAGCAGCATTGCAGTTCTTGACCCACTCAAACCTACTACCATCTGTCCTGTCCATTCACCATCTAAATGGCACACACAAAATCCATGTCTCAACTGCCTCAATGCTTAAAACTCCTTCTTTAACCGGTCTCCTCCCCTTCATTTATGGAGATTTGAAGTGGATTTAACAAGTGATATAAATTAGGGATCATAGCTTTCACCTGGTCAGTCTATGTCATGGAAATAGCAGGTTTTGTACACTCATGTATATACAACACAGGTAAATCACATTTTTGACTGCACCAGGCCTTTTAAAGCTGGAACGAATAAAGCCTTAAAGATATCGCGTCCCAAATAAACAGTAATAAATAGTCATTTTAATAAATGAATAATAAGCAATTAACAGGGGAGTCAGAAGTCGAGGACCTAAAGGTTCAACCGGAGTCGGAACATGTGGAGCAAGTCGCCGATTTGCGTCCCAACCCCCAGTCACCGTTGTCTGGATACACACTGTTATACTCTGTGTACATTTCACTCCTCATTTAACTTAACGTTTAACTCGACTATTCAAAAACCTGTAGATTTTATGTTAATGTCTTAGCAGCCGCTATGTTTTGCTAGTATATGTTTTCTACATACGGTGGCAGTCTAAGCGTTGTTTGACATTCACACTTTCCCTCCCAAATTTTCCACGGACACAACGGTCATTTTTTTTGTTACGGCAAACTATCAGCTCCAAAGATGTTAAGTCAGGGCTGTCAAGCAAAAATGGCGGCCCGCTGGGGTGTCTGGAGGATTGTGGCGGCGGCTCTGTGTCGTGGGGCGATGGCGTCTGTGCCCTGCCAGTTGCACCACGGCGGGCCGGCGATGTGTGTGGTCATCAGGCGACTGGGTGACCATGGGGGAGAGAGTGGAACCAGGTCAAAGCCGAGCCCCTGCTAACTCCACTCATCTTTCCCCCATCTGTCTGTCTGTTACTCTCTTGCTCTCTCGCCTTCTTTCTCCATGGCCATATTTTCTCTCTTATACTCTCACTTTCTCCATTCATCCTATTTGACCTTTTTCTTTCACACTTTCTCTCTTCTCTGTCTGTCTGGCACGTGCCCTGTCTTGTTCATGCAAGCACACACACAGCTCCCTCGGTGTGGCCTAGGGGCATGTGGTTTAGCTGGGCAAGAGATAAGAGAAGTTATCAGCTGGTGGTTGTGAACAAACACTTCATTTCTTCTCCTTTGACTCCTCTCTTTTCCTATCCACTCTTCTCCTCTCCACTCTTCTCCTCTCTCCCTCTTCTCCTCTCCACCCTCTCCTCTCCACCCCTCTCCTTGCTCTCTTCTCCTCTCTCTCTTCTCCACTCCTCTCTCTCCTCTCCACTCTTCTCCGCTCCACCCCTCTCCTCTCCACTCTTCTCTCCTCTTCTCTTCTCCTCTCTCTCTTCTCCACTCTACCCCTCTCCTCTTCTCACTCCACCCTTCTCCACTCTCTTCTCTTCTTCTCTCCACCCCGCTCTTCTCTCTTCTCCTCCACTCCACCCCTCTCCTCTCCACTTCACCATTCTCTCTCATTTCCTCTCTACTCCTCTCCACTCCTCTCTCTTCTCATCTCCACCCCTCTCCACTCTTTCCTTCACCCTCACCCTTCATCTCGCTCTCTTTCTCTCGGTCTCTTTGTCTCTGTCTCTCCAACTCTGCACTCACCCTCCTTTCACCAATTCTCCTCTCTGCTCTCCTTCCTCACCTAACCCCTCCACTCTGCTCTCCTCCTCTCTCCTTCCTCACCTAACCCCTCCACTCTCCTCTCCTCCTCTCTCCTTCCTCACCTAACCCCTCCACTCTCCTCTGCTCTCTTTCCTCACCTAACCCCTCCACTCTCATCTCTGCTCTCCTTCCTCACCTAACCCCTCCACTCTCCTCTCCTCTCTCCTTCTTCACCTAACCCCTCCACTCTTCTCCTCCTCTCTCCGAAATTGTCTGGGCACAGTTAGAGAGGAGAGTGGCCCATCAGAGAGAGATGTTGTATTTGTGTGTGGTGGAAGAAGAGGGGAGAGAATGGACTTCAGATGCTCTCCAGGAGTGAAGGAAGGGGGAAGATGAGGGGACGAGTGAACAAAATCTCTCTCATTCACCTATACATCAGATTGCAGACACACACACACACACACACACACACACCGCTCATTTTTCGGACGATTTGTTTCCATCACGTCTTCTGCTTTCGTTTACCCCCCCCCCCCCCCCCCCCCCCCCCCACACACACACACACAGCACTTTGATTTTCTGATTGCCTTGGTTTCTGTGGTGGGACAGCTTAGGTTACTGTTCAGACTCGTTTCCAAGGAATGTGTGTGTGTGTGAGAGCCAGTGGCAGGTTTCACACAATTAGCTGCTATTCTTAGCCCTCTCTTCCATGGTTGTGTTTTTTTTCCCCCTCCACTTTTTTATACTAGAGTTTCATAATCTCTGTGTGTTTCCCAAATGGCACCCTATTCCACATGAAGTGCACTACTTTAGACCGGGGCCCATGGAGCTCTGGTCAAAAGTAGTGCACTATATAGGAAATAGAGTGCCATTTAGAAGTAAAACTCTGAATCGGAGCCACATGAAATACAATCAGCTCTGAATCGGAGCCACATGTAATACAAACAGCTCTGAATCTGAGCTACATGAAATACAAACAGCTCTGAATCTGAGCTACATGAAATACAGACAGCTCTGAATCGGAGCCACATGAAATACAGACAGCTCTGAATCTGAGCTACATGAAATACAAACAGCTCTGAATCTGAGCTACATGAAATACAAACAGCTCTGAATCTGAGCTACATGAAATACAGACAGCTCTGAATCGGAGCCACATGAAATACAGACAGCTCTGGATCTGAGCTACATGAAATACAAACAGCTCTGAATCTGAGCTAAATGAAATACAGACAGCTCTGAATCTGACACAGCTGTATATAGATGGATCTGTAGATGTAGCTAATCAGTTTGTAGATCGGTTTGAACCTACATACATACCTATCTACTTACACACTGTTAGACACACACACACACACACACACACGCACACACGCTTTCCCATGCCATGCCCACATCCTGGCTTTGATGTCCTGACACCTTAATTCAGCCCCATTAAGTCCATATTTGTTTATGTGTCCTTGAGACATTGAGAAGAATTTAAAGGGCATTGAGACATTAAGAAGAGTTTTGAAGGGCTTTGAGACATTAAGAAGAGTTTTGAAGGGCTTTGAGACATTAAGAAGAGTTTTGAAGGGCTTTGAGACATTAAGAAGAGTTTTGAAGGGCTTTGAGACATTAAGAAGAGTTTTGAAGGGCTTTGAGACATTAAGAAGAGTTTTGAAGGGCTTTGAGACATTAAGAAGAGTTTTAAAGGGCTTTGAGACATTAAGAAGAGTTTTGAAGGGCTTTGAGACATTGAGAAGAGTTTTGAAGGGCTTTGAGACATTGAGAAGAGTTGAAAGGGTTTCTAGACATTGACAAGTTTTTAAATGGTTTATAGACATTGACAAGTTTTTAAATGGTTTATAGACATTGACAAGTTTTTAAATGGTTTATAGACATTGACAAGTTTTTAAATGGTTTATAGACATTGACAAGTTTTTAAATGGTTTATAGACATTGACAAGTTTTTTAATGGTTTATAGAAATTGAGAAGAGTTATTAAAGGCACAAAAGGAAAGTGAAAGAAAAGTGAGCAAATTTACTTTGAGTGGAGGCTTCTGTGTCTGGCACGAACACCCACACAAAGAAAATGAGACCAGGATGACTGTCTGCACCACCTCTCAGGAGAAAAGCCTCTAGATTGACAGGTAAATCTGTCCACAGTCTCTGACGACTGGTGTGTGTGTGTGTGTGTGTGTGTGTGTGTGTGTGTGTGTGTGTGTGTGTGTGTGTGTGTGGCGTGTACGAGACTTTGCGGAACTTTAAGTCAAGAACGTGTGCAAAACACAAGTGAACCATCCTACTAAAAAGTAGAAAACTACACCCCAGTGGTCTCAACCTGACCAGAGAACAAGACCCAGTGTTCAGTAATGTTTCCCAGGGCTTTTACCCTCTGTTCAATATCTGACCCAAGACCAGTTTGATGTTAGTTTAGGAATGTCTTAGATTTCTGTAGACCAGAGAACAAGACCCAGTGTTCATCTGTGCTTTTCCCCACTGTTCAATATCTGACTCAAGACCAGTTTGATGTTAGTTTAGGAATGCTGTAGCGCTCCCCACAGTGTTTTCAATCTGACCCTAGAATTAAAGGTCTGTGAGTTTAGGAATGCTTCAAACTACTCCCCTGTGTTAAAATCTGACATGGAACCAGAGTTTAGAAGTACAGGGAGTGCCTACTTGAAAAGGTGTAAGAAGTCCTAAGATATAACAATAAGTTATATTTTATATGTTACAGCTTTTTTTCTTCTTTCATGTTAACTGTGATTTAAACCTTACTGTAAATAGCGTTTTTCTTTTTCTGTCATGTTAACTGTGATTTAAACCTTACTGTAAATAGTGTTTTTCTTTTTCTGTCATGTTAACTGTGATTTAAACCTTACTGTAAATAGTGTTTTTCTTTTTCTTTCATGTTAACTGTGATTTAAACCTTACTGTAAATAGTGTTTTTCTTTTTCTGTCATGTTAACTGTGATTTAAACCTTACTGTAAATAGTGTTTTTATTTTTCTGTCATGTTAACTGTGATTTAAACCTTACTGTAAATAGTGTTTTTCTTTTTCTTTCATGTTAACTGTGATTTAAACCTTACTGTAAATAGTGTTTTTCTTTTTCTTTCATGTTTTATTTGAGGATATATTGTGTTTTCAGCACAGTCTGTGTTCTTCATGGGGTGAGCTATATTTACATTATGATCAGGAAACTGGGTTGATGGGTTTTGTTCGGTCGAGCGAAAGAGGATAAGAGGGGATATGAGCTGTTTCCCCTCACAAGTTCTCTTGCCTTGATCCGCTAGTGAATAAAGTGTGAAACAATCCAACAGTACTATAACATCACTGTACCAGGTGTTTATTGTTCCAACGGGAGAGACAAATCCGGTATTGGTGGTCATCAGGCTTTTCACAAGGTACACTATGTATACAAAAGTATGTGGATTCAAATTTGTGGATTTGGCTATTTCAGTCACATCCAATACAGACTGGTGTATACAAACGAGCACACAGCCATGCAATCTCCATAGACAAACATTGCCAGTAGACTGGACTTACTGAAGAGCTAAGTGACTTTCAACATGGCACCATCATAGGATGCCATCTTTCCAACAACATTTCTGCCCTGCTAGAGCTGCCCCGGTCAACTGTAAGTGCTGTTATTGTGAAGTGGAAACATCTAGGAGCAACAACGGCTCAGCCGCGAAGTGGTAGGCATCACAAGCTCACAGAACGGGACCGCCGAGGGCTAAACGCGTAGCACGTAGAAATAGTTTAACACTCACTACCAAGTTCCAAACTGCCTCTGGAAGCAATGTAAACACAATAACTGTCCGTTGGGAGCTTCATGAAATGGGTTTCCGTGGCCAAGCAGCTGCACACAAGCCTAAGATCATTATGCCCAATGCCAAGCGTCCGCTGGAATAGTGTAACGCGGAACCCAAACCGGCTCTGCGCGTGCGCCGTCGTGCGCTATCGTGCATAAATGTATTTTGCCCCCCCCCACACCAAACGCGATCACAACACGCAGGTTAAAATATCAAAACAAACTCTGAACCAATTACATTAATTTGGGGACAGGTTGAAAATCATTAAACATGTATGGCAATTTAGCTAGTTAGCTTGCACTTGCTAGCTAACGTTAATTTGTCCTATTTAGCTAGCTTGCTGTTGCTAGCTAATTTGTCCTGGGGTATAAACATTGAGTTGTTATTTTACCTGAAATGCACAAGGACCTCTACTCCGACAAAAACAGCCAACCGAATTGTTTCTAGTTATCTCCTCCTTCCAGGCTTTTTCATCGTTTAACTTTTATAAGGAGATCGCATCTAAACTTTCATTGTATTACCACGACTACCGGCAAAACAGTTTGTCTTTCAGTCACCCACGTGGGTATAACCAATGAGGAGATGGCACGTGGGTACCTGCTTCTATAAACCAATGAGGAGATGGGAGAGGCAGGACTTTCAGCGCGATCTGCGTCAGAAATAGGAATGAGTTATATTTTAGCCCTTGGTGTTGCAGACGCTCGCGAGCAGTGTGGGTGCAATAATTGAATAACATGGATTTCTACATTTAATTTGCGACGCTCGCGCACGCGACGGCTCCGCTCTGGTCAGCATATAAGAGGGGCTCTGGGAGTGTGGTGCCAGGAAAAATAACCTCTCCCTCAATGTCAACAAAACTAAGGACTTCAGGAAACAGCAGGAGGAGTACCCCCCCTATCCACATCGATGGTACCGCTGTGAAGGTGAAAGCTTCAAGTTCCTCAGCATACACGTCACTGACAAACTTAAATGGTCCACCCACACAGTGTGGTGAAGAAGACACGCCTGTTCAATCTCAGGAGGCTAAAGAAATTTGGCTTAACACCTAAAACCTTCACAAACTTTTACAGATGCACAATTGAGAGCATCCTGTCGGGCTGTATCACTGCCTGGTACGGCAACTTCACCACCCGCAACCGCAGGGCTCTCCAGAGGGTGGTGAGGTCTGCACAACGCATCACCGGGGGAAAACTACCTTCCCTCCAGGACACCTACAGCACCCGATGTCACAGGAAGGCCAAAAAGATCATCAAGGACAACAACCACCCGAGCCACTACTTGTTCACCCCACTATCATCCAGATGGCGAGGTCAGTACAGGTGCATCAAAGCAGGGACCGAAAGACTGAAAAAACACTTCTATCTCAAGGCCATCAGACTGCTAAACAGCCATCACTAGCACATCAGAGGCGGCTGCCTATAGACATAGATTAGGAATCACTGGCCACTTTAAGGAAATGAAACATCTTTAATAATGTCTCTGTGTCTTGTATTTACTCATCCCATATGTATAAACTCTATACTATTCTACGGTATCTTAGTCCCTTTAATTGTGTGTAAGGGTCAATTGTGTGTAAATATTGCATCAAACATTTCATTTGTATATGTACATGTACAGTATATACTGTACTCTATACTATGCCACTGTATCTTAGTCCAATGCCGCTCTGACATATATGTATATGAACTCAGCAAAAAAAGAAAGGTCCTCTCACTGTCAGCTGCGTTTATTTTCAGCAAACTTAACATGTGTAAATATTAAAATGAACATAAGATTCAACAACTGAGACATGAACTGAACAAGTTCCACAGACATGTGATTAACAGAAATTGAATAATGTGTCTCTGAACAAAGTTGGGCGGGTTTCAAAAATCAAAAGTAACAGCAAGAACTGGCAAATCTGGTGGCCACACCAACAGCAAGAACTGGTGTGGTGTGGCCACCAGCTGCATTAAGTACTGCAGTGCATCTCCTCCTCAAGGACTG
This sequence comes from Oncorhynchus mykiss, assembly GCF_013265735.2. Classification (NCBI taxonomy): domain Eukaryota; kingdom Metazoa; phylum Chordata; class Actinopteri; order Salmoniformes; family Salmonidae; genus Oncorhynchus; species Oncorhynchus mykiss. Next base: position 10,557,021 of record NC_048572.1, read on the forward strand.
CACAAGATTTGCCAGTTCTTGCTGTGGGATGTTACCCAGCTCTTCCACCAAGGCACCTGCAAGTTCCCGGACATTTCTGAGGGGAATGGCCCTAGCCCTCACACTCCGATCCAACAGGTCCCAGACATGAGATTGAGATCCGGGCTCTTCGCTGGCCATGGCAGAACACTGACATTCCTGTCTTGCAGGAAATCACGCACTGAATTAGCAGTATGGCTGGTGGCATTGTCATGCTTGAGGGTCATGTCAAGATGAGCCTGCTGGAAGGGTACCACATGTTGGAGGAGGATGCCTTCCCTGTAACGCACAGCGTTGAGATTGCCTGCAATGATGCTGTGACACACCGCCCCAGACCATGACAGACCTTCTACCTCCAAATTGATCTCGCATCAGAGTACAGGCCTCGGTATAATGCTCATTCCTTTGACGATAAACTCGAATCCGACCATCACCCCTGGTGAGACAAAACCGCGACTCGTCAGTGAAGAGCACTTTTTGCCAGTCCTGTCTGGTCCAGCGACGGTGGGTTTGTGCCCATAGGCAACGTTGTTGCCGGTGATGTCTGGTGAGGACCTGCCTTACAACAGGCCCACAAGCCCACAGCCCAGCCTCTCTCAGCCTATTGCGGACAGTCTGAGCACTGATGGAGGGATTGTATGTTCCTGGTGTAACTCGGGCAGTTGTTGTTACCATCCTGTACCTGTCCCGCAGGTACAGAAGCACAAGCGTTTCGCTACACCCGCAATAACATCTGCTAAACACATGTATGTGACGCTACAATCACATCCCAGAAACCCTAGACCCACTCCAATTTGCATACCGCCCCAACAGATCCACAGATGATGCAATCTCTATTGCACTCAACACTGCCCTTCCCACCTGGACAAAAATAACACCTATGTGAGAATGCTATTCATTGACTACAGCTCAGCGCTCAATACCAGAGTATCCTCAAAGCTCATCACTAAGCTAAGGACCCTGGAACTAAACACCGCCCTCTGCAACTGGATCCTGGACTTCCTGACGGGCCACCCTCAGGTTGTAAGGGTAGGTAAAAACACATGTTCCACACTGACCCTCAACACAGGGGCCCCTCAGGGGTACATGCTCAGTCCCCGCCTGTACTCCCTGTTCACTTATGACTGAGTGGCCAGGCACAACTCCAACACCATCAAGTTTGCCGATGACACAACAGTGGTAGGCCTAATCACCAACAATGATGAGAAAAACTATAGGGAGGAGGTCAGAGACCTGGCCATGTGGTGCCAGGACGACAACCTCTCCCTCAACGTGATCAAGACAAAGGAGATTCGATGAGAATAGAGCACTCCCCTATTCTCATCGATGGGGCTGTGGTGGAGCAAGTTGGGAGATTCAAGTTCTTTGGTGTCCACATCACCATCAAACTATCATTGTCCAAACACACATAGACAGTTGTAAAGAGGGCACGACAAAACCTATTACCCCTCAGGAGACTGAAAAGATTTGTCATAGGTTCTCAGATCCTCAAAAGGTTCTACAGCTGCACCATCGAGAACATCTCTACTGGTTCCATCACTGCCTGGTATGGAACTGCTTGACCACTGACCTATGCAAGGCATTACAGAGGGTAGTGCGTACGGCCCAGTACATCACTGGGGCCAAGATTCCTGCCATCCAGGACCTCTATACCAGGCGGTGGCAGAGGAAAGCCCTAAAAATGGTCAAAGACTCCAGTCACCCTAGTCATAGACTGTTCTCTCTGATTAGGCTAGTTGAGAACAAGTTCTCATTTGCAACTGCGACCTGGCCAAGATAAAGCATAGCAATTCGACACATACAACAACACAGAGTTACACATGGAATAAACAAAACACAGTCAATAATACAGCAGAACAAAAGAAAACAAGAAGTCTATATACAGTGAGTGCAAATGAGGTAAGATAAGGGAGTTAAGGCAATAAATAGGCCATGGTGGCGAAGTAATTAAAATATAGCAATTAAACACTGGAATGGTAGATGTGCAGAAGATGAATGTGCAAGTAGAGATTTTGGGGTGCAAAGGAGCAAGATAAATAAATACTGTATGGGGATGAGGTAGGTAGATAGATGGGCTGTTTACAGATGGGCTATGTACAGGTACAGTGATCTGTGAGCTGCAGCGTTCCAGTCATTGGCAGCAGAGAACTGGAAGGAAAGACGACCAAAGGAGGAATTGGCTTTGGGGGTGACCAGTGAGACATACCTGCTGGAGCGCGTGCTATGAGTGGGTGCTGCTATGGTGACCAGTGAGCTGAGATAAGGTGGGGCTTTACCTAGCAGAGACTTGTAGATAACCTCTAGCAAGTGGGTTTAGCGATGCGTATGAAGCGAGGGCCAACCAACGAGAGCGTACAGGTCGCAATGGTGGGTAGTGTATGGGGCTTTGGTGGCAAAACGGATGGCACTGTGATAGACTGTATCCAGTTTCTTGAGTAGAGTGTTGGAGGCTATTTTATAGACGACATCACTGAAGTCGAGGATCGGTAGGATGGTCCGTTTTACAAGGGTATGTTTGGCAGCATGAGTGAAGGATGTTTTGTTGCGATATAGGAAGCCAATTCTAGATATAAATTTGGATTGGAGATGTTTAATGTGAGTCTGGAAGGAGAGTTTACAGTCTAACCAGACACCCAGGTATTTGTAATTAAAGTCAGAGCCATCCAGGGTAGTGATGGACAGGCGAGCAGGTGCGGGCAGGGATCGGTTGAATAGCATACATTTAGTTTCCCCTCTGTTTAAGAGCAGTTTGAGGCCACGGAAGGAGAGTTGTATGGCATTGAAGCTCGTCTGGAGGTTAGTTAACACAGTGTCCAAAGAGGGGCCAGAGGTATACAGAATGGTGTCGTCTGCGTAGAGGTGTACCAGAGAATCACCAGCAACAAGAGAAACATCATTGATGTATACAGAGATGAGAGTTGGCTCGAAGATTGAACCCTGTGGCACCCCCATAGAGACTGCCAGAGATCCGGAAAACAGGCCCTCTGATTTGACACACTGAACTCTATCAAAGAAGTAGTTGGTAAACCAGGCGAGGCAATAATTTGAGAAACCAAGGCTGTCGAGTCTGCGAATAAGAATGTGGTGATTGACAGAGTCGAAAGCCTTGGCCAGGTCGACGAATACAGTTGCACAGTAATGTCTCTTATCGATGGCGGTTATGAAGTCATTTAGGACCTAGAGCGTGGCTGAGGTGCACCCATGACCAGCTCTGAAACCAGATTGCATAGCGGAGAAGGTACGGTGGGATTCGAAATGGTCAGTAATCTGTTTGTTAATTTGGCTTTCGAAGACCTTAGAAAGACAGGGTAGGATAGATATAGGTCTGTAGCAGTTTGGGTCTAGAGTGTCACCCCCTTTGAAGAGGGGGATTACCGCGGCAGCTTTCCAATCTTTGGGAATCTCAGACGATACGAAAGGGAGGTTGAACAGGCTAGAAATAGGAGTTGCAACAATTTCAGCAGATCATTTTAGAAAGAGAGGGTCCAGATTGTCTAGCCCGGCTGATTTGTAGGGGTCCAGATTTTGCAGCTCTTTCAGAACATCAGCTATCTGGATTTGGGTAAAGGATAAATGGTGGGGGCTTTGGCGGGTTGCTGTGGAGGGTGCCGGGCAGTTGACCGGGGTAGGGGTAGCCAGGTGGAAAGCATGGCCAGCCGTAGAGAAATGCTTATTGTAATTCTCAATTATAGTGTATTTATCGGTGGTGACAGTGTTTCCTAGCCTCAGAGCAGTGTGCAGCTGGGAGGAGATGCTCTTATTCTCCATAGACTTTACAGTGTCCCAGAAGTTTTTTTTTAGTTAATACTACAGGATGCAAATTTCTGTTTGAAAAAGCTAGCCTTGGCTTTCCTAACTGCCTATATGTATTTGTTCCTAACTTCCCTGAAAAGTTGCATATCACGGGGGCTATTCGATGCTAATGCAGAACGCCACAGGATGTTTTTGTGCTGGTCAAGGGCAGACCGGTCTGGAGTGAACCAAGGACTACAGTATGTCTATTCCTAGTTCTACATTTTTTGAATGGGGCATGCTTATTTAAGATGGTGAGGAATAGCCAGGTATCATCTACTGACGGGATGAGGTCAATGTCATTCCAGGATACCCGGGCCAGGTCAATTAGAAAGGCCTTCTCGCGGAAGTGTTTTAAGGAGCGTTTGACAGTGATGAGTGAAGGCCGTTTGACCTCTGACCCATTACAAATGCAGGCAATGAGGCAGTGATCGCTGAGATCTTGATTGAAAACAGCAAAGGTGTATTTGGAGGGTGAGTTAGTTAGGATGACATCTATGAGGGTGCCCATGTTTGCGGTTTTGGAGTTGTACCTGGTAGGTTCATTGATAATTTGTGTGAGATTGAGGGCATCAAACTTGGATTGTAGGATGGCCGGGGTGTTAAGCATGTCCCAGTTTAGGTCACCTAGTACCACGAGCTCAGTTGATCGGGGGCAATCAATTCACATATGGTATCGAGGGCACAGCTGGGGGCAGAGGGAGGTCTGTAGCAAGCGGCAACAGTGAGAGACTTGTTTCTGGAAAGGTGAATTTTTAGAAGTAGAAGCTCGAATTGTTTGGGTACAGACTTGGATAGTAAGCCTGCAGAGTTCTGTATATATTTGCAGTAGATTGCAACACCGCCCCCTTTGGCAGTTCTATCTTGACAGAAAATGCTGCGATGGAGATTTCAAGGTTTTTGATGGTTTTCCTAAGCCAGGATTCAGACACGACTAAGACATCCGGGTTGGCAGAGTGCGCTAAAGCAGTGAGTAAAACAAACTTAGAGACTTTATTATATAGTTAGAATATAAATAACAGTCGGTACATTGAATACAGTGTTGTTTGACATGACAATTAATGAAAATACCATGGATGGATTATTGTGACAGGTTAGGAACCAAAGTGATGTTCAGTGTTTCCTAGGGGACCCTATAATCTTAGGATACATAAAATCTTTATTCGTATAGCCGACATATTTATGCTTAGCCTATTCTTCTTTGATTTAGAAGATACTGTTGCACAAACAACTTGCTGATTTAAGCCTCCACCAGCACTGGTATCAGGCTGTATTAGCTAGCCAAGTTTGCTCTGACTCAGTACTTTTTAGCTAGCCAAGTTTGCTCTGACTCAGTACTTTTATTAGCAAGTTAGCTAGCCAGCTAACTAGGGATTAGCATTAGTGGCTAACATTATTTAGCTTAACTTGCTAAGAAAATATCTCTTTGCAGATGTAAGAAACACTAATATTGTAATTATAGATCAAAGTGGAAACAACATCGTTGTCATCAACATTGTTGCATGTGCTGTATTGACCATGCAGACTGAACGAAAGTATCTCGCGGTCAAGCAACAACAAATGCGCTCCTTGAATGACGGGGTGGGACTAGGTCTGTGTGGAAAGCAGCATGGAGAGAGAGAGCGGAGAGGGATGACTCAAGTAGCAGAGTAAATGATCTATTATTTACTTAACACTTTTTGTTTCTTAAAGCATTGTTGGTTAAGGTCTTTGACCTGTTGTATTCGGCGCATGTGACAAATACAATTTGATTAGATCCTAGATGATTTTGTTCTTCCAACTTTGTGGCAACAGTTTGGGGAAGGCCCTTTCCTGTTTCAACATAACACTGCCTCCGTGCACAAAGCGAGGTCCATACAGAAATTGTTTGACGACTGTTAGTTGTTTACAAAGTATGTGACAAATAAAATGTGATTTGATTTGGCGTACACACACACACACACACACACACACACACACACACACACACACACACACACACACACACACCTGGAGGTGACCCTGAACAGATGGGACAGGGCTCAGTTCCATGGGCCAAGCGCCAGTGTTCTGCTGAGGAGGTGAAATGCAACCCCACTCAGTGTACCAGATCGATGGGCTCGCCCCTCTGACTAGTCTCTGGGGTCTCCTCCTACCCCACCCTTACCCCCATCTATGTGTCCTATCTTTTCTCTCAACGATCTCTCTGTCTCTCAATTATCTATTTTTCTCTCTCCCTCAGCGATCTCTCTCTCTCTCTCTCTCTGTCGCTCAACAATCTCTCTCAATTCAATTCAAGGGGCTTTATTGGCATGGGAAACATATGTTAACATTGACAAAGCAAGTGAAGTAGATAATATACAAAAGTGAAATAGACAATAAAAATGAGCAGTAAATACTACACTCCCAAAAGAAGAAAGACATTTCAAATGTCATATTATGTTACATGCGGTGTTGTAATGATGTGCAAATAGTTAATAAAGTACACAAGGGAAAATAAATAAACATAAATATGGGTTGTATTTACCATGGTGTTTGTTCTTCACTGGTTGCCCTTTTCTTGTGGCAACAGGTCACAAATCTTGCTGCTGTGATGGCACACTGTGGAATTTCACCCAGTAGATATGGGAGTTTATCCAAATCGGGTTTGTTTTCAAATTCTTTGTAGGTCTGTGTAATCTGAGGGAAATGCGTGTCTCCAATATGGTCATACATTTGCCAGGAGGTTAGGAAGTGCAGCTCAGTTTCCACCTCATTTTGTGGGCAGTGTGCACATACCCTGTCTCCTCTTGAGAGACATGTCTGCCTACGGCGGCCTTTCTCAATAGCAAGGCTATTCTCACTGAGTCTGTACATAGTCAAAGCTTTCCTTAAGTGTGGGTCAGTCACAGTGGTCAGGTATTCTGCCACTGTGTACTCTCTGTTTAGGGACAAATAGCATTCTAGTTTGCTCAGTTTTTTTTGTTAATTGTTTCCAATGTGTCAAGTAATTATCTTTTTGTTTTCTCATGATTTGGTTGGTTCTAATTGTGTTTTTGTCCTGGGGCTCTGTGGGGTCTGTTTGTGAACAGAGCCCCAGAACCAGCTTGCTTAGGGGACTCTTGTCCAGGTTCATCTCTCTGTAGGTGATGGCTTTGTTATGGAAGGTTTGGGAATCGCTTCCTTTTAGGTGGTTGTAGAATTTAACGGCTCTTCTCTGGAATTTGATAATTAGTGGGTATCGGCCAAATTCTGCTCTGCATGCAGTATTTGGTGTTTTACGTTGTACACTGAGGATATTTTTTGCAGAATTCTGCATGCAGAGTCTCAATTTGGTGTTTGTCAAATTTTGTGAATTCTTGGTTGGTGAGCAGAACCCAGACCTCACAACCATAAAGGGCAATGGATTCTATAACTGATTCAAGTATTTTAGCCAGATCCTAATTGGTATGTCAAATTTTTATGTTCCTTTTGATGGCATAGAAGTCCCTTCTTGCCTTGTCTCTCAGATCGTTCACAGCTTTGTGGAAGATACCCGTGGCGCTGATGTTTAGTCCAAGGTATAAATAGTTTCTTGTGTGCTCTAGTACAACAGTGTCTAGATGGAATTTGTATTTGTGGTCCTGGCGACTGGACCTTTTTGGAACACCATTATTTTGGTCTTACTGAGATTGACTGTCAGGGCCCAGGTCTGGCAGAATCTGTGCAGAAGATCTAGGTGCTGCTGTAGGCCCTCCTTGGTTGGTGACAGAAGCACCAGATCATCAACAAACATTAGACATTTTACTTCAGATTCTAGTAGGGTGAGGCCGGGTGCTGCAAACTGTTCTAGTGCCCTCGCCAATTCGTTGATATATATGTTGAAGAGGGTGATGCTTAAGCGGGATCCCTGTCTCACCCCATGGCCCTGTGGGAAGAAATGTGTTTGCCAATTTTAACCACACAATTGTTGTTTGTGTACATGGATCTTCTAATGTCGTATGTTTTTCCCCCAACATCACTTTCCATCAATTTGTATAGCAGGTCCTCATTCCAAATTGAGTCGGAAGGCTTTTTTGAAATCAACCAAGCATGAGAGGACTTTGCCTTTGTTTTGGTTTGTCTGTTTGTCAATTAGGGTGTGCAGGGGGAATACGTGGTCTGTCATACAATAATTTGCTAAAAATCCAATTTGTTATTTGCTCAGTACATTGTTTTCACTGAGGAAATGTACGAGTCTGCTGTTAATGATAATGCTATAAGAGCACAAGGCGAGACCCAAATGCAGACACAGGAGGCAGATGGTTAGAGTCTTTGTTGTTTATTTTTATCCAAAAGGAGTTGGCAAGAGAATGGTCATGGACAGGCAAAAGGTCAAAACCAGATTCTGAGTTTAAGAGGTAAAGAGCGGAAGACAGGCTCGATGTTAGGCAGGCGGGTCCGGAGTCCAGAAAAACAGACGGGTCAAAGCCAGGATGACTAGAAAAAGAGAATAGAAAACAGGAGCACGGGGGGAAAAACACACTGGTTGACTTGGAAACATACAAGACGAACATGCATAGAAACACAGGGATAAATACATTGGGGAAAATAAGCGACACCTGGAGGGGGTGGAAACTGTCACAAGAACAGGTGAAACAGATCAGGGTGTGACAAATGCAGAGGATTTTCCCAAAGTTACTGTTGACGCATATCCCACGGTAGTTATTGGGGTCAAATTTGTCTCCTCAATTGGGGTGATCAGTCTTTGGTTCCAAATATTGGGGAAGGTGCCAGAGCTAAGGATCATGTTAAAGAGTTTATGTATAGCCAATTGGAAATTGTGGTCTGTATATTTGATCATTTCATTGAGGATACCATCAACATCACAGGCCTTTTTGGGTTGGAGGGTTTCTATTTGGTCTTGTAGTTCATTCAAGGTAATTGGACAATCCAGTGGGTTCTGGTAGTCTTTAATAGTTGATTCTAAGATTTGCATTTGATCATGTATATGTTTTGCTGTTTGTTCTTTTGTTATAGAGCTGAAAAGATTGCAGAAGTGGTTTACCAATACGTCTCCATTTTGGATAGATAATCCTTTGTTGTTGTTTTAGTGTTTTCCAATTTTCCCAGAAAAGGTTAGAGTCTATGGATTCTTCAATTACATTGGTCATGATTTCTGACGTGCTGTTCCTTTTCCCATGGTGTTTCTGTATTGTTAGTGATTCATCATAGTGAAGGAATAGACTCAGGGTTTCTGGATCTCTGTTTCTGGTTGGACAGGTTTCTAAATGTCTTTCTTAGGTTTTTGCATTGTTCATCAAACTATTTACCATTGTTGTTCATTTTCTTTGGTTTTCTGTTTGAAATGTTTAGATTTGATAGGGAAGCTGAGAGGTCAAATATACTGCTAAGATTTTCTACTGCCAAGTTTACACCTTCGCTATTACAGTGGAACGTTTTGTCCAGGAAGTTGTCTAAAAGGGATTGAATTTGTTGTTGCCTAATTGTTTTTTGGTAGGTTTCCACACCATATTCCTTCCATCTATAGCATTTCTTAATATTACTCAGTTCCTTTGGCTTTGATGCCTCATGATTGAGTATTCCTCTGTTCAAGTAGACTAGGATTTTGCTGTGATCAGTGGGCTGATTGTGGTGTCAGTGGGCTGACTGTGAATGCTCTGAGGGTCTCTGGGTTGAGGTCAGTGATAAAGTAGTCTACAGTACTACTACCAAGAGATGAGCTATAGGTGTACCTACCAGAGGAGTCCCCTCGAAGCCTACCATTGACTATGTACATACCTAGCGTGCAACAGAGCTGCAGGAGTTGTGACCTGTTTATTTTGTTGGTTATATTGTCATAGCTGTGCCTAGGGGGGCAAATGGGGGAGGGAATGCTGTCACCTCCAGGCAGGTGTTTGTCCCCTTGTGTGCTGAGGGTGTCAGGTTCTTGTCCAGGTCTGGCATTTAGGTCGCTACAGGCTACATGTCCCTGGGCCTGGAAAATGATTGATTTCCCCCTCCAGGATGGAGAAGCTGTCTTCAGTATGGGTATTCTAGTGGGGGGATATAGGTAGCACACAGGAGGACATTTTTCTCTGTTGAGATAATTTCCTTTGAATTTCTAGCCAAATGTAAAATGTTCCTGTTCTGATTAATTTAATAGTGAGTTAGGTCTGCGCTATACCAAATTAGCATACCCCCTGAGTCCCTTCCCTGTTTCACACCTGGTAGTTTGGTGGATGGGACTACCAGCTCTCTGTAACCTAGAGGGCAACCAGTGGGTCTGTCTCCTTTATACCATGTTTCTTGTAGTATGACAATGTCTGTATTTCTTTGATAAAGTCCAGGTTCATGCTCTTTAGGCTAAAGGCAGATTACCTCAGACCTTGGATATTCCAGGATGAGATAGTGAAGGCTTTGTGTTCAATAAAGTGTCCAATGTTGTGTGGTTTGGCCTCAGGCCAGTAAGTGTGAGCAGAGCCTGCAGAGCATCTGGTACATTCCATTGACTTGGGCTAGTGTAAGAGTGGGGGTTGGCCTGCTCCTGCTCACAGCCTGGGTGTATGTGTGACTTCCATGTTGAGGCTTTCTTTGCAGGAGCGGGGGGCAGGAGGGGCATAGGTCTGATCTCTAGGGGTCTAAATGGGGTGTGGGCATGGTTGACTTGGGGGGGTGTTGATTGGTGGGGGTGTGATCTGGATGTAGGTCCTCTCGGCGTGGGTCCTCTATGTGTAGGTCCGTGGGGGGGTGGTGTCTATTGATCTGTTGCTCCTGTGTGAAGTGTTGGGGCTGCGGTTGAGAGCGATGTCCTTGCGAAGATTGGCACTGCTGCCTTGTATAGGTGGAACAGGTCATAAAGTCTGTTCAAGTCCAGGGTGGAGTGGTGGACCAGGTAAACATCTGGTTTTCAGGCACAGTCACGGGAAATGATTGCGTTTGCCCGCTGTGTGGAAGTCTTTTCGTGGTAGCAGGGTGGAGATAACCACTTGTGCGTTGGGGAAAGTGGAAGAAGCTTTTTCAATCCCTCCCTTCAGTGCTGTGGCCACCCTTCCCTGCTATGCTTTCAGGTCGTTTGTGCCTGTGTGTATTATTATGTGGCTTGGTGAACCTAGTTGGTCCTCGGACAGAAGGTCTAGGGCGCGCTGGGTGTTTAGACACTGTGTCTGGAAAAAGTATATATTTTTTGTATATATTTCCCATTTGAGTCCATAAGGAGTACAATTTGTTTTGTGTATGTCCTCAGTGGGTATGGGGGTGTTGTCAGGATGCTGACAGGGGGGTTCTCAGATGGGGCTTGGGGTTCTTCATTAGGGTTGGCCAACTCTCTAGTGGGTTGTTCTGCTGGCTTCTCTGTAGGGGTGTCCACCTCTCTAGTGGGTTTTTCTGCTGGCTTCTCTGTAGGGGTGTCCACCTCTCTAGTAGGTTGTTCTGCTGGCTTCTCTGTAGGGGTGTCCACCTCTCTAGTAGGTTGTTCTGCTGGCTTCTCTGTAGGGGTGGCAACCTCTCTAGTGGGCTGTTCTGCTAGCTTCTCTGTAGAGGTGGCCATCTCTCTAGTGGGTTGTTCTGCTGGCTTCTCTGTAGGGGTGGCCACCTCTCTAGTAGGTTGTTCTGTCACACGCCATCCCCCTCAACCTCTCCTCCATTAGTCTGATCCTCTCCTCCATCCCCCTCACCCTCTCCTCCAGCAGTCTGATCCTCTCCTCCATCCCCCTCACCCTCTCCTCCAGCAGTCTGATCCTCTCCTCCATCCCCCTCACCCTCTCCTCCAGCAGTCTGATCCTCTCCTCCATCCCCCTCAACCTCTCCTCCAGCAGTCTGATCCTCTCCTCCATCCCCCTCACCCTCTCCTCCAGCAGTCTGATCCTCTCCTCCATCCCCCTCACCCTCTCCTCCAGCAGTCTGATCCTCTCCTCCATCCCCCTCACCCTCTCCTCCAGCAGTCTGATCCTCTCCTCCATCCCCCTCAACCTCTCCTCCAGCAGTCTGATCCTCTCCTCCATCCCCCTCACCCTCTCCTCCAGCAGTCTGATCCTCTCCTCCATCCCCCTCACCCTCTCCTCCAGCAGTCTGATCCTCTCCTCCATCCCCCTCACCCTCTCCTCCAGCAGTCTGATCCTCTCCTCCATCCCCCTCACCCTCTCCTCCAGCAGTCTGATCCTCTCCTCCATCCCCCTCACCCTCTCCTCCAGCAGTCTGATCCTCTCCTCCATCCCCCTCACCCTCTCCTCCAGCAGTCTGATCCTCTCCTCTAGTGCTCTGTTCTTCTCCTGATCCTGCTCTTTCTCCTGTTGAAGTTGTCTCACCACTGTCCAGAGTGCAGATATGTCTCTCTCCACCTCCAGCTCTCCGGGTCTAGTTAAGGGGGTGTTGTTGTGCTGGACTGTTGTCTGGGTCTGTGCTGACTGGAGTGTAATCACCTGCTGTTCCAGCTCCACCTGACTTACTTCCAGCTGGGTGAATTCATCCTTCATTTCAATGAGGGAGTAGTACTCTGGGCTGGGAGGTTGACTTTCAGCCTGGGGTTGCTCGTCTGTGGGGTTGTATAATGAAGAGGTCTGGTCTGACCCACCCGGGGTGGGGGTGGGGGTATCTTTCTCAAGGGAGAGCTTCTCCTGCTGAGCTAATTCTTTGTTTGGGTGAAAGTCCAGCTGAAACTGTTATCCTGTACCATTACTGTTCCAGACTTATAGAGATCTATATTAGCTGACTCCGAGTCCTCATTGTCTAATATCTGGAGTTTCCATCCCTCGTTAACACCCCCCCCCCCCTCTTAACAGGGGGGTAGTGTGTTAATATTAGAGGTCGACCAATTATGATTTTTCAAAGTCGATACCGATTATTGGAGGATCAAAAAAGTCGATACCGATTAATCGGCCAATTTTATTTATTTGTAATAATTACAATTACAACAATACTGAATGAACACTTATTTTAACTTCATATAATACATCAATAAAATCAATTTAGCCTCAAGTAAATAATGAAACATGTTCAATTTGGTTTAAATAATGCAAAAACAAAGTGTTGGAGAAGAAAGTAAAAGTGCAATATGTACCATGTAAGAAAGCTAACGTTTCAGTTCCTTGCTCAGAACATGAGAACATATGAAAGCTGGTGGTTCCTTTTAACATGAGTCTTCAATATTCCCAGGTAAGAAGTTTTAGGTTGTAATTATTATAAGAATTATAGGACTATTTCCCTCTATACCATTTGTATTTCATGAACCTTTGACTATTGGGGCGGCAGGGTAGCCTAGTGGTTAGAGCGTTGGAAGGTTGCAAGTTCAAATCCCCGAGCTGACTAGGTACAAATCTGTCGTTCTGCCCCTGAACGGGCAGTTAACCCACTGTTCCTAGGCCGTCATTGAAAATAAGACTGAACTGACTTGCCTAGTTAAATAAAGGTAAAATAAAAATTGGATGTTCTTATAGTCACTTTAGTATTGCCAGTGTAACAAACAGTATAGTTTCCGTCCCTCTCCTCGCTCCTCCCTGGGCTTGAACCAGCAACTAAACGACAACAGCCACCACATCGAAGCAGCGTTACCCATGGGAAACAACCACAGAGCGAGTGACGTTTGAGCGCACGCTAACTAGCCAGCCATTTCACTTCGGTTACACCAGCCTCATCTTGGGAGTTGATAGGCTTGAAGTCATAAACAGCGCAATGCTTGACGCACAACGAATAGCTGCTGGCAAAATGCACGAAAGTGCTGTTTGAAAGAATGTTTACGTGCCTGCTTCTGCCTACCACTGCTCAGTCAGATACTTGTATGCTCAGTCAGATTATATGCAACGCAGGACACGCTAGATAATATCTAGTAATATCATCAACCATGTGTAGTTAACTAGTGATTATGATTGATTGTTTTTTATAAGATAAGTTTAATGCTAGCAAGCAACTTACCTTGGCTTACTGCATTCGCGGAACAGGCAGTCTCCTTGTGGAATGCAACGAGAGAGAGGCAGGTCGTTATTGCGTTGGACTAGTTAACTGTAAGGTTGCAAGATTAAATCGGCCCTAATTAATCGGCCATTCCGATTAATCGGTCGACCTCTAGTTAATATAGCACTGTGCCATGCCAGGGGATGATCTGTGTGGAAGATTAATAATAGTCAGCAAAAATTGTCTCTTGATTTTCCATAAGGAGCTTCATTTTAAACTACACTGCTCAAAAAAATAAAGGGAACACTAAAATAACACATACTAGATCTGAATGAATGAAATATTCTTATGAAATACTTTTTTCTTTACATAGTTGAATGTGCTGACAACAAAATCACACAAATTATCAATGGAAGTCAAATTTATCAACCCATAGAGGTCTGGATTTGGAGTCGCACTCAAAATTCAAGTGGAAAACCACACTGCAGGCTGATCCAACTTTGATGTAATGTCCTTAAAACAAGTCAAAATGAGGCTCAGTAGTGTGTGTGGCCTCCACGTGCATGTATGACCTCCCTACAATGCCTGGGCATGCTCCTGATGAGGTGGCGGATGGTCTCCTGAGGGATCTCCTCCCAGACCTGGACTAAAGCATCCGCCAACTCCTGGACAGTCTGTGGTGGATGGAGCGAGACATGATGTCCCAGATGTGCTCAATTGGATTCAGGTCTGGGGAACGGGCGGGCCAGTCCATAGCATCAATGCCTTCCTCTTGCAGGAACTGCTGACACACTCCAGCCACATGAGGTCTAGCATTGTCTTGCATTAGGAGGAACCCAGGGCCAACCGCACCAGCATATGGTCTCACAAGGGGTCTGTGGATCTCATCTCGGTACCTAATGGCAGTCAGGCTATCTCTGGCGAGCACATGGAGGGCTGTGCGGCCCCCCAAAGAAATGCAACCCCACACCATGAGTGACCCACCACCAAACTGGTCATGCTGGAGGATGTTGCAGGCAGCAGAACGTTCTCCACGGCGTCTCCAGACTCACGTTTGTCACGTGCTCAGTGTGAACCTGCTTTCATCTGTGAAGAGCACAGGGCGCCAGTGGTGAATTTGCCAATCTTGGTGTTCTCTGGCAAATGAAAAACGTCCTGCAAGGTGTTGGGCTGTAAGCACAACCCCCACCTGTGGACGTCGGGCCCTCATACCACCCTCATGGAGTCTGTTTCTGACCGTTTAAGCAGACACATGCACATTTGTGGCCTGCTGGAGGTCATTTTGCAGGGCTCTGGCAGTGCTCCTCCTGCTCCTCCTTGCACAACGGCGGCCTCCTCCACGTCTCCTGATGTATTGGCCTGTCTCCTGGTAGCGCCTCCATGCTCTGGACACTACGGTGACAGACACAGCAAACCTTCTTGCCACAGCTCGCATTGATGTGCCATCCTGGATGAGCTGCACTACCTGAGCCACTTGTGTAGGTTGTAGACTCCGTCTCATGCTACCACTAGAGTGAAAGCACCGCCAGCATTCAAATGTGACCAAAACATCAGCCAGGATGTGGTCACCACCTGCAGAACCACTCCTTTATTGGGGGTGTCTTGCTAATTGCCTATAATTTCCACCTGTTGTCTATTCCATTTGGACACCAGCATGTGAAATTTATTGTCAATCAGTGTTGCTTCCTAAGTGGACAGTTTGATTTCACAGAAGTGTGATTTGACTTGGAGTTACATTGTGTTGTTTAAGTGTTCCCTTTATTTTTTTGAGCAGTGTATTTTCTTGCCTTTTTGCAGTCAGCATGTCAATTGCATGCTCCCTCAATCTGTGGCATTGTGTTGTGTGACAAAACGGCACATTTTAGAGTGGCCTTTAATTGCCCCCCCCCCCAGCACAAGGTGCACCTGTGCAATGATCATCACGTTGGGAAAAAGTCCCTTCTGGGTACTGTATTTTAGTTACCTCTGAACAGCGGGAGGCAGCTCTGAATTTGGTTGGGGTAGCCTGTTTTGATTCTCCTGCCATTGTCGGGCTAAAGGACTTTGGCAACATTCACACTTGACACGGCAGTGCTAATTGAAGCTCTTGTCCAAGCGGCTTGGTAGTCTAACTTAGTATTCAGTCCTTATAAAGTCAAATATATGATTGTAATGTATTTTTCTTCTTGGCTTTTGAATATAAAATATAGTTTCAGACTCAACATTGCTCACTCATTTCCAGGTTGGATGGTGTTTTCAGTTTGTTTGTTTGCCAGAGCATTTGATGTATAGCTTGGGCCTTCCATTTAATTCCATCCAAAATCAGGTTGTAGGGTTTGAGTGAAGGTTGTTGTGGAGGGTAGCATCCTGTATATGTCTCTGCCACAAAATCCAAGTTTATCTAACTATATATATTTTTTAAGAACATACTGAAAAATGCAGGAGCTCATGATCTCTCTTTCTCTCAATTATCTCTCCATGTTCTCTATTCTGCATAGTTGGTTAATAAAAGGGCTTGTAAGTAAGCATTTCACTGTAAGGTCTACACTTGTAGTATTCGGCTCATGTGACAAATACCATTTTGATTTTATTATTTCTCCCGGTCTCTCTGTGTGTGGGTGTCTCTCTCTCATATGCCTGTGTGAGGGCCAAGTGGTCCCTTAGTGAAAAGCAAGTCTCTGACGACACATACAGAGAGAGACACACACACTCACGTGAGCTTGAAAACACTAATCCAAACACACACACACATGCGTGCATGCTTGCTTGTCTGTGCTTCGATGAGTTTTCAAGCTCGCATGTGTGTCTGTATGTGTGTGGTATGTGTCGCCAGGGACTCTTCACTTTCACTCAGGGACCACTTGGCCCTCACACAGGCATGACTGTGGCCTTGTGTGTCCAGGATCCAATATAAGAACTTGAGAATTCCAGCGAGGAAGTTTTTCCTGTAAATGTCCTCCTCCAGGTGAGAGTCATCAATCCCGCTCTGGCCTCATCCCACCCGGAACCACGGATCACGGCCAGTCAAAATACTGGAGTGTTTGGTTTCCACCATTGTGCCCGGTTTTACGCCAGTGGCAAAAGAGTGAAGGAGAGAGAGACTGTGTGTGTGTGTGTGTGTGTGCATGGCTGGATGCCAGTGGAAACCTGAGAGAGACATGAATAGAAAACCTTGTATCCACTGTTAATTCTCTGGGAAGCATAAGAAAATAGAAGGACAGCCTCTGCCCTCAACTGAACAAAACTCCAACCTTTCATCTCGAATAAAGATAATTGCGTCAAAATGTCCATCCCTGAAACGTATGAGTCTCTCACACATCTTCTCTTAGCACGTTGGGCTACTTACTGTACTCTACTTTCAATGAGAGCTCCCATCTGTATATTTCCCTGCTCCGCTTCTTTCGTTTCTTCTCAGCTACACAGAAACACAGTTCATTAATCATCACCTGTGACTCTGTCAGTCTCACATTTCATTATGCTTTTTGATCCCAGCGGTTTGACAGCTCCCTCTCACTGGCGTTTGATATGCCAGAGGAGTAAGACCGTAGGCTGGGGTGTATGGGGGGGCGCAATTGGCTGTGAGCGGATCCAGAGCGATTCCTTTCTTTTTGGGGGAGGATCCCCTGACAGTGGTTGTGTGTGTGTGTGTATCCAAGGTTTTGGACCCCCTCCAGGAGCGTGGGATATTTTTAATTTTGCATCCATTCTACATCAGACCGCAAGAATGTCACCCCCCCCCCCCAAGATGTTGTCCTCCTTCTCTCCTTTCTCCCACTCATCCCTCTCTCCTTTCTCCCACTCCATCCCTCTCTCCTTTCTCCCACTCCATCCTTCTCTCCTTTCTCCCACTCCATCCCTCTCTCCTTTCTCCCACTCCATCCCTCTCTCCTTTCTCCCACTCCATCCCTCTCTCCTTTCTCCCACTCCATCCCTCTCTCCTTTCTCCCACTCCATCCCTCTCTCCTTTCTCCCACTCCATCCCTCTCTCCTTTCTCCCACTCCATCCCTCTCTCCTTTCTCCCACTCCATCCCTCTCTCCTTTCTCCCACTCCATCCCTCTCTCCTTTCTCCCACTCATCCCTCTCTCCTTTCTCCCACTCCATCCCTCTCTCCTTTCTCCCACTCCATCCCTCTCTCCTTTCTCCCACTCCATCCCTCTCTCCTTTCTCCCACTCATCCCTCTCTCCTTTCTCCCACTCCATCCCTCTCTCCTTTCTCCCACTCCATCCCTCTCTCCTTTCTCCCACTCATCCCTCTTTCCTTTCTCCCACTCATCCCTCTCTCCTGCTTCCCATTAAGTTTTATTTGAAATGCAGATTTATATTGACTCATCAGAAACACATGTTGGGCCAAGACACACAGGCATGCATGATTGTATGTATGCACGCGCGCACATGCTGAAAGCCGATCCACGAGGTTCACTGTAAAGTCGGCCCAAGGTGCATTAGACCGGGAGCGCTCCGGAAATACCTGGAAGTTACCCAGGATGCATGTTGTTTTATCTTGCCTCTCTGAGGTCGCCAGAGTTCAACCTACCTTCAGAGGCATACCTCTTTTGATTGGTCTGGATCAGAACCAGGGAATTTTCTACCCTCAGGCAGTGCGCTGGGCTCAGGCAGATCCAAGGTTCTATTCGTTAGTGCACACTGTAGCAAAACATTTTCCAACGGAAAACCAAGAACAAGTGGTTCCTATTAGACAAGTTCAGGTTGTCTCTCCCAGCTTCAGTCCGTTTTTCTCCCCGTTGGTGCCTATAGAACCAGGTTGGCTCCATTTAGCTTCGACCCCTGCTGATCAAGCACAGGCCTGCTCAAGCATCCCAACCCAGCTTTTGTTTACCAGCTTTGTTAATTGAATGTTTCATGGCTGTACTGTCGTGTTTGTGTGGTCAATTTGGACCTGCAACAAAGGGTAATTTACTACAGGGTAAACAAACATCCTGGTCCGGTGCCCCGGTAACGTGAAGGCCCCACTGTCGCTGCTTTTGGGGATGTTTTTTTTTTTTTTTGTGCAACAGGAAGTTTCACCCTCTAATGATGCCCTTGGGAAATGAGAGTTCTAGGAACCAAACGGTGTTGCTCATACAACTCAACACCTTGATGTCTCATTTAGCTGTCTGACATACAGAGCCTTCAGAAAGTATTCACACCCCTTTACCTTTCCACATGTTGTGTTACAGCCTGCATTTAAATTGGATTAAATAGTGATTTAAAAAAATACATATTTGTTACTGGCCTACACAAGATTTTGAATATCATCACTGTATATATCATCACCTTTTTTCTACTGTATTAATGACTGTATGTTTGATTATTCCATGTGCAACTCTGTGTTGTATGTGTCGAACTGCTGTGCTTTATCTTGGCGAGGTCGCAGTTGTAAATGAGAACTAGTTCTCAACTAGCCTACCTGGTTAAATAAAGGTGAGGGGAAAAAACTGGCCTACACACAATATCCCATAAGGTCAGTGGAATTGTTTTGTAAAAAAAAAAAAATGGAAAATGTCTTCAGTCAATAAGTATTCAACCCCTTTGTTATGATAAGCCTAAATACGTTTTATTTGCTTAATGATTCATAAAATAAGTTGCATGGACTCACCGATGGGTATTAATGATATTAAAATAAGAAGACATTGAATATCCCTTTGAGCATGGTGAAGATATCAATTAGGCGTTGGATGCTGTATAAATACACGCAGTCAATACAAAGATACAGGCGTCCTTCCTAACTCAGATTCTAGAAAGGAAGGAAACCACTAAGGGATTTCACCATGAGGCCAATGGTGATTTAAAATGGTTACAGAGTTTAATGGCTGTATTCTGAGGATGGATCAACAACATTGTAGTTACTCCACAATACTAACCTAAATGACAGAGTGAGAAGAAGGAAGCCTGTACAGAATGAAAATATTCCAAAACATGCATCATGTTTGCAAAAAGGAACTTAAGTAAAACTGCAAAAAAAAAAAAAAAACTTTTTGGCCTGAATACAAAGCTTTATGTTTGGGGCAAATCCAACACATCACTGAGTACCACTCTTCATATTACCAAGCATTGTGGTGGCTGCATCATGTTATGGGTATGCTTGTCATCGGCAGGAAGTTTTTTAGGATAAAAAGAAATAGAATACAGCAGACAAAATCCTAAAGGAAAACCTGGTTTAGTCTGCTTTCCAACAGACACCGCTTTCCAATTCACCTTTCAGCAGGACAAATTCACCTTTCAGCAGGACAACAACCTGAAACACAAGGTCAAAAATAAACTGGAGTTCCTTACCAAGACGACATTGAATGTTCCTGAGTGGCGTAGTTAGTTTTGACTTAAATCTTCTTGAGAATCTATGGCAAAACTTAAATGACTGTCTAGCAACGATCAACAATCAACTTTCAATATCTTTGCAAACAGTTATTGGGATATTGTGCGTAAATGGGTGAGAGAAATTATATTGAATCGATTTTGAATTCAAGTTGTAACAACAAAATGTGGAATTAGGCCCTGTACCAGAGAAAAAGACTTACGTTTGGATTAGTTGCGTAGAAGTTTTTTTTAAAGTGTCTTCACCTGACACTGTGTTGACAGCACCAAGGACTGGGTGAGTGGGAGAACATTTGAGGGATCAAAAGGGTTGAGCGTGGGGCTCACATTTGTCATAGAACCGTCACCAAGGTTATGGGGAGGTTATGGGGAGGGTTCACTGCCTAGATCCTCCATCTGTGCGTGGGTGCATGGGGGTTTGCATGCATGTGTGGCACAGCGGTTAGAGCATTGGGCCAGTAACCAAAAGGTTGCTGGTTTGAATACCCGAGCCGACAAGGTGAAATATCAGTCGATGTGCCCTTGAGCAAAGCATGTAACCCTAATTTACTCCAGTGGCGCTGTACTACTATGGCTGACCCTGTAAAACAACACATTTCACTGTACCTGTCTAAAACAACACATTTCACTGTACCTGTCTAAAACAACACATTTCACTGCACATATCTGTAAAACAACACATTTCACTGTACCTGTCTAAAACAACACATTTCACTGTACCTGTCTAAAACAACACATTTCACTGTACCTGTCTAAAACAACACATTTCACTGCACATATCTGTAAAACAACACATTTCACTGTACCTGTCTAAAACAACACATTTCACTGTACCTGTCTAAAACAACACATTTCACTGTACCTGTCTAAAACAACACATTTCACTGTACCTGTCTAAAACAACACATTTCACTGCCCCTATCTGTAAAACAACACATTTCACTGTACCTGTCTAAAACAACACATTTCACTGCACCTGTCTAAAACAACACATTTCACTGTACCTGTCTAAAACAACACATTTCACTGCACCTATCTGTAAAACAACACATTTCACTGTACCTGTCTAAAACAACACATTTCACTGCACCTGTCTAAAACAACACATTTCACTGTACCTGTCTAAAACAACACATTTCACTGCACCTGTCTAAAACAACACATTTCACTGCACCTGTCTAAAACAACACATTTCACTGTACCTGTCTAAAACAACACATTTCACTGCACATATCTGTAAAACAACACATTTCACTGTACCTGTCTAAAACAACACATTTCACTGTACCTGTCTAAAACAACACATTTCACTGTACCTGTCTAAAACAACACATTTCACTGCACATATCTGTAAAACAACACATTTCACTGTACCTGTCTAAAACAACACATTTCACTGTACCTGTCTAAAACAACACATTTCACTGTACCTGTCTAAAACAACACATTTCACTGTACCTGTCTAAAACAACACATTTCACTGCCCCTATCTGTAAAACAACACATTTCACTGTACCTGTCTAAAACAACACATTTCACTGCACCTGTCTAAAACAACACATTTCACTGTACCTGTCTAAAACAACACATTTCACTGCACCTATCTGTAAAACAACACATTTCACTGTACCTGTCTAAAACAACACATTTCACTGCACCTGTCTAAAACAACACATTTCACTGTACCTGTCTAAAACAACACATTTCACTGCACCTGTCTAAAACAACACATTTCACTGCACCTGTCTAAAACAACACATTTCACTGTACCTATCTGTAAAACAACACATTTCACTGTACCTATCTGTAAAACAACACATTTCACTGCACCTATCTGTAAAACAACAAATTTCACTGTACCTGTCTAAAACAACACATTTCACTGCACCTATCTGTAAAACAACACATTTCACTGCACCTATCTGTAAAACAACACATTTCACTGCACCTATCTGTAAAACAACAAATTTCACTGTACCTGTCTAAAACAACACATTTCACTGCACCTGTCTAAAACAACACATTTCACTGCACCTGTCTAAAACAACACATTTCACTGCACCTATCTGTAAAACAACACATTTCACTGCACCTATCTGTAAAACAACACATTTCACTGCCCATATCTGTAAAACAACAAATTTCACTGCACATATCCAGTGGATGTGACGACAAAACATGTTATTTTTTCTTGTCTTGTTATAAGGGTCTACCTGAGGAGAGTCTGTTTCTGTTGTCACGGTAAATTCCTGAAGAGTTCCCACGGTGTCTTAACTGGCTCTGTGGCCCCCTTTCATAGCCCCTGGGTCTCCCCCTGCCCTGCCTGTCTGAAATGAAAAGCCTTTCTGTCCTTGTCTTCTGTGAGGGTACACAGTGTAGGTGATGTACCTTAGAGAAGCACTCTCATATAAACTAACAACGGACATTTCTGGGAGGCATGTTTTGTTTTTGCAGTAGTGTGGATGTAGATCATGTAAGACATTTAAACGTCTTTAATAATGCCACTTTAATAATGTTTACATATTTTGCATTACTCATATTATATACTGTATTCTATACCATCTATATTATACTTAATAAAATATATCTGTTTAGTGTGTTTTGAACCTGACGGAGCTGTTTCGGTTGTGCTTTTTTGTTTCTTTGTTAGATAGTGTTCAGTGTAAATAAATAATATGAACAAGTACCACGCTGCGCTTTGGTCTCACCTTCTTCCACCCACGACCGTGACAGTAACACTGTCGAGGGGTCTAAGACTCCAGCAGTATTCTTCTCAATATGAAGATGTTTTAAACCTTGTTTTTTTCCCCCCAAATGTGTTTATAGCAGTATTCTCTCTTTTTTTATTTTTTATTGATGTTTTTAATGTATTTATTTAACAGTTCACCTGCCCAGGGTGGTATGCCTATACATCCCCAATATGTTCTCTTTGTAAGGATTTCTCACAACGTGTCATAAATTGGAAGTTTATTTAAAAAATATCTACCGTTTTCTTTGGCATTCGGTTGTGAATGACCTTAAATTACCTCCAGCAAAATTAGGATTCGTACTTTGGTTAATCTGGGCCGCATTTTCACACATCACAATGTATGACCATTGTATGTCGCACTGTAGGACCATAATTCCTGTCGCACCATAGTACCATTATTCATGTCGCAACTGATGGACCAATATTTCCATGATGGCCAGTCGATGAGGGAATTCATTATCCTAGATCAAATAAAATAGGAGATGATCTGTACTAGATAAGAGATGATCTGTACTAGATTTTCTATTGTTTCTGGGCATGGGAACAAAGAGAATGGGGTGGTAATTGGAGGGAGGGAGTCAGGGGTGCTAAGTAATGTGTTTTTATGCTGGAGACTGGGTAATTTTTCCGCCTACACACTCAATGAAGAAGACGGGACTTCAGGGTGTTGAAAGGGGGAGGAGCACTCTGACAAATGAATCTCCCATCTCTGTATTTTTTTCTCGTTGTCTTACAGAGGGCAATGCTCTCTCTCTCCCTCTCTCTCATGTGTACTTTCCCTATCCCTCCTTCTCTTTGTCTTACAGAGGGTAATGCTCTCTCTATCTCCCTCTCTCTCATGAGTACTTTCCCCATGACTCCCTCCCTCCTTCCCACCATCCATTCCTCCCCTCCACCCTTCCCCTCTTTCTGACATGTGCTCTACCTCCCTCCCTTCTCCTCTCTCTCTCTTTCTTTCTCTCTGCCTCCTTCTCTTTGTCCCTTTCTCAGTCCATGCTGTAATGTATAGATGATGTCATTGTAGAGGTTGCACTCATTGCTTAACGTTGTTTGCTTGGAGGTTGACATGGTGTATATCTCAAATGGCACCCTATTCCCTATATAGTGCACTACTATTGAGTATGGCCCATAGGCCATTTGGGAGGCAACCATTGTTAGAAATGTAGACAGCAGTTTTTATTAAGAGTAGACACTATAGGAGATGTTCAGGTGTTGATGATGATGTCATCTTTGTCTCCTTCTGTCTCACTGATTACTTTCTTTGTCTCGTTATTTCTCTCTCTCTCAATTCAATTTCCATTTAAGGGATTTATTGGCATGGGAAACAGATGTTTGCCAAAGCAAGTGAACTAGACAATAAGCAAAAGTGAAAATAAACAATTAAAATGTACTGTTAACATTACACTCACAATAGTTCCAAAATAATAAAGACATTACAAATGTCATATGATATGCAAATAGTTAAAGTACAAAAGGGAAAATAAATCAACATAAATATGGGCTGTGTTTACCTTGGTGTTTGTTCTTCACTGGTTGCCCTTTTCTTGTCCCAAATCATGCTGCTGTGATGGCACACTGTGGAATTTCACCCAGTAGATATGGGAGGTTATCAAAATCGGGTTTGTTTTTGAATTCTTTGTGGATCTGTGTAATCTGAGGGAAATATGTGTCCCTAATATGGTCATCCATTTAGCAGGAGGTTAGGAAGTGCAGCTCAGTTTCCACCTCATTTTGTGGACTGTGTACACAAAATCTAAGGAAGTCTCAAGGTTTTGCTCGCCTGAGGTAGAGTATCTCAACATCAGCTGTAGACCACACTATTTACCAAGAGAGTTTCCATCTACATTTTTCATAGCTGTCTATATACCACCACACACCGATGTTGGCACTAAGACCAACTCAATGAGCTGTATACCACCATAAGCAAACAGGAAAACGCTCATCCAGAGGTGGCACTCCTTGTGGCTGAGGACTTTAATGCAGGGAAACTCATCTGTTTTACCTCATTTCTACCAGCATGTTAAATGTGAAACCAGAGGGAAAAAACTCTACACCACCTTTACTCCACACACAGAGTCACGTATAAAGCTCTCCCTCACCCTCCATTTGGCAAATCTGACCATAATTCTCTCTACAAGCAAAAACTTAAACAGGAAGCACCAGTGACTCGATCAGATGAAGCAGATCCTAAACTACAGGACTGTTTTGCTAGCACAGACTGGAATATGTTCCGGGATTCTTCCGATGGCTTCATCAATAAGTGCATCGATGATGTTGTCCCCACAGTGACCGTACGTACATACCCCAACCAGAAGCCATGGATTACAGGCAACATCCACACTGAGCTAAAGAATTGAGCTGCCACTTTCAAGGAGCGGGACTTTAACCCGGAAGCTTTTTAGAAATCCCGTTATGACCTCCGACAAACAACAAAGCGTCAATACAGGACTAAGATTGAATACTAAGATTTAGTACTACACCGGCTCCAACGCTCGTCGGATGTGGCAGGGCTTGCAAACTATTACAGACTACAAAGGGAAGCACAGCCGTGGCACAAGCCTACCAGACGAGCTAAATTACTTCTTTGCTCGCTTCCATGCAAGTAACACTGAAGCATACATGGGAGCATCAGCTGTTCCGGATGACTGTGTGATCACGCTCTCCATAGCATATGTAAGACCTTTAAACTGGTCAACATTCACAAGGCTGCAGGGCCAGACGGATTACCAGGACGTGTACGCAGAGCATGCGTTGACCAACTGACAAGTGTTTTCACTGACATTTTCAACCTGTCTGAGTCTGTAATACCAACATGTTTCAAGCAGACCACCACAGTCCCTGTGCCCAAGAACACTAAGGTAACGTACCAAAATGACTACCGACCCATAGCGCTCACATCTGTAGCCATGAAGTGCTTTGAAAGGCTGGTCATGGCTCACATCAACACCATGATCCCAGAAACCATAGACCCACTCCAATTTTGCATACTGCCCCAACAGATCCACAGATGGTGCAATCTCTATTGCACTCAACACTGCCCTTTCCCACCTGGGCAAAAGGAACACCTATGTGAGAATGCTATTCCTTGACTACAGCTCAGCAACTGGATCCTGGACTTCCTGACGGGCCGCCCCTCAGGTGGTAAAGGTAGGTAACAACACATCCACTATGCTGATCCTCAACAAATCAATTCAAATCAAATCAATTTTTATTGGTCACTTACACATGGTTAGCACATGTTAATGCGATTGTAGAGAAATGCTTGTGCTTCTAGTTCCGACCATGCAGTAATATCTAACAAGTAATCTAACAATTTCACAACAACTACCTTTTACACACAAGTGTAAAGGAATGAATAAATTGGATGACGCTGGGCCTATTGTGCGTCACCTCATGGGTCTCCCCGTCGCGGCCGGCACTGTTCTCAATCCAGCATCTGTAGAAACGCAGTTTGCACTTCGATGCAGTGTCTTAGACCACTGCGCCACTCAGAAAGCTCCATCAACAATTCAATTGTCTTGCACAAAGTATCTACTGAAATACTACACAGGACTCTTGAAGAATTTCATTTAAATGTTAATTGTATTGTTTGATCACAGAAACAATTAGGAAAATATGGAAAAATAAATAAATAATGAAATGTTAATTATATTAAGCAGCCAGTGTAATCTTCTGCCAGAAAGTAGCCGCAATAGGCTAAGTAATATATTTGGGCCAGATAACTCACACCAGAATCGGGCAGAGCTCAATCTCCGTATCCTAGCCATAAATAATACTGCCGAAGGCGGCCCAGACAGTCAATGGTACAGTTGTATAACTTTTTGTGGGCCCATACCAAGTCTTTTCAACCTCCTGAGTGGGAATGGGGGGTTGTCACACTTTTTTCACCACTGTTGTGGTGTGTGTGTGGACCTTTATAAGTCCTTAGTGATGTGGACACTGAGGAACTTGAAGCTCTCAACCCGCTCCACTGCAGCCCTGTCTATGTAGATGGGGGCGTGCAGTTTCCTGTAGTCCACGATCAGCTCCTTGGTCTTACTGACGTTGAGGGACAGGCTGTTGCAGTTCTGGCTGTCTCATCATTGCCGGTGATCAGGCCTACCAACTTCGTGTCATCAGCAAACTTGATGACGGTGTTGGAGTCGTGCGGGGCCATGCAGTCATGGGTGAACAAAGATTGCAGGAGAGGACTAAGCACACACCCCTGAGGGGCCCCTGTGTTGAGGGTTAGCATGGTGGAGGCAATGTTGCCTACCCTCACCACCTAGGGCCAGACTGTCAGGAAGTCCAGTATCCAGTTGCAGAGGGAGGTGTTCAGTCCAAGGGTCCTAAACTTGGTGATGAGCTTGGAGGGAACTATGGTGTTGAATGCTAAGCTGTAGTCAATTAACAATATTCTCACATAGGTATTCGCCTTATCTAGGTGGGTGAGGGAAGTGTGGAGAGCAATTGAGATTGTGTCGTCTATGGATCTATTGGGGTGGTATGTAAATTGGGGTGGGTCTAGGGTGGCTGGGATGGTGGAGTTAATGTGTGCCATAACCATCCTCTCAAATCACTTCATGATTACAGAAGTGAGTCCTACAGGGCGGTAGTCATTGTGGCCTCAAGCCTTAGAGTTCTTGGGAACAGGAAGGATGGTGGTCATCTTAAAACAGGGGGATTACAGACTGGGACAGGGAGAGGTTGAAAATGACTGTGAATATGCCCGCCAGCTGTTATGTGCTCTGAGAACACACCCTGGAATACCGTCCGGACCCCGCGGACTTAGTGTTGACCTGAGTGTTGACCTGAGTGTTGACCTGATTTAAAAACCTCACTCGCGTCGGC
This sequence comes from Oncorhynchus mykiss, assembly GCF_013265735.2. Classification (NCBI taxonomy): domain Eukaryota; kingdom Metazoa; phylum Chordata; class Actinopteri; order Salmoniformes; family Salmonidae; genus Oncorhynchus; species Oncorhynchus mykiss. The sequence continues at coordinate 10,584,507 of NC_048572.1, forward strand.
CTTGGAGAGCTAGATCACCCAGTCCCCTGGGTCAGCGGGGGCCCTCGTGTATGTCTCAGAGTTGTTTTGCCGAAGCGTGTATACAATGCATTGAGTTCGTTCTGGTAGAGGGGCATCATTGGGCAGATGACGGCTGGGTCTTCCTTTGTAATCCGTAATGGACTGTAGCCCCTGCCACATACGTCAGGCTGTGTAATAAGGTTCCACCTTATTCCTATATTTGCTTGTTTGATGTCTCTGTGGAGGTCGTAGCGGGACTTCTTGTACTTGTTTGTGTCCTCAGCCGAACCCTCGGGGTTGTCTGTGATAGCCCTGTGTGCAGTAACTATCTCATGGATCGGTTTAGTGTACTGTAGCTAGAGGGAGGTGAGGGGAGAAAGGGAGTGTTTCCATGTCTGCTGACCCTTTGTTAGTTTGTCATTGTGGTACTGTGAATACCTCATTGATGTTGAAGGGGAATAGAGGACATTCTGGTTATTGTAGATATTCCCTTAAAATGAAGAGGGACTGTAGTGTTTATACTCTGGAGACAAGTGGGGAGGAGAGAGATGCCAAGGTCATGGGATCCAAACAAGAAAGAGAATTTTACAATAGCCAAAACAGGCCGTTCAACCCTCACCAGAGCAATGAGAGATGATAGTTGGTGAAAATAACCCATCTAGCCCTCCTCCACCCCCTACCACCTTCCTAGCCCCTGGCCCTCACAACTGCCCATGCCCCCAGTGTCCAGACCCAGTCTGTGAACCTCTGTTGGACCCCCTCCGGGACCTCAGTGTTACCCCCCCTACAGGGTCTCTCTTTACCCCAAACAGAGAGCTGTCACCTCGGGCATGGCTTAGCCTGTCAGACCCCTGTTGGACCCACAGCTGGAACTTTGAACCAGGAACCAAAGGGCACCATAGGGACACTCACTCCGCAGGTCTTTTTAGATGTGTGTCAACATGTAAACGTGGCTTGAAATGAACCCGATGTGACACAGGAAAATTGCCACCAACGAAGGTTAGTGAGAGGCCGGTTAGTGAGAGGCCGGTTAGTGGAGGCCGGTTAGTGAAGGCCGGTTAGTGAGAGGCCGGTTAGTGAGAGGCCGGTTAGTGGAGGCCGGTTAGTGAGAGGCCGGTTAGTGAGAGGCCGGTTAGTGGAGGCCGGTTAGTGGAGGCCGGTTAGTGGAGACCGGTTAGTGGAGGCCGGTTAGTGAGAGGCCGGTTAGTGGAGGCCGGTTGGTGGGAGGCCGGTTAGTGAGAGGCCAGTTAGTGGAGGCCGGTTAGTGAGAGGCCGGTTAGTGAGAGGCCGGTAAGTGAGAGGCCGGTTAGTGGAGGCCGGTTAGTGAGAGGCCAGTTAGTGGAGGCCGGTTAGTGGAGGCCGGTTAGTGAGAGGCCGGTTAGTGGAGGCCGGTTAGTGAGAGGCCGGTTAGTGGAGGCCGGTTAGTGGAGGCCGGTTAGTGAGAGGCAGGTTAGTGGAGGCCGGTTAGTGAGAGGCCGGTTAGTGAGAGGCCGGTTAGTGAGAGGCCTCAGGGAAGCCATCAAACAACGGGACAGGACAATGACACAAAGCTACTGTCTGAGCACATTAGCTAGTAGCATCTCGCCCCCCCCCTCTCTCTTTCTTTCTTTCTTTCTTTCTTTCTTTCTTTCTTTCTTTCTTTCTTTCTTTCTCTCTCTCTCTCCGCCTCTCTTTCCTTGTTAGTCATGTAAACTACGGCAAAGCTTTGGAATATCTGATAAACTACAGTGGGGTACGTGACTTGGATCAGTTTCAACAGAATATTGATCGTACATGAGCAGTTGAAACTCCCCAGTATGGGATTAGGGTAAAGCACTGCAGAGACGTTGTCTGCTCCACGTTTGTCGCCGCACCGACACGTTTGTTTGCTATTGATCATGTACAGGAATAATCGATTACACAACGCACGCCACAACGGTCACATAATTCAAACGTTTGCTGAACATTAGCTGCACACCCAATCCGACCCTGTCTGCTTCAAAGCTACCTATTGATCATCGATAAACCTTTCAATACATGTGGGTTTTAATTGAACGTTAGCCCAGCGTTAGCTGAGCGTTAGTGGAGCATTAACCAGACGTTACGGAGCCGTTATGTCTGATGCCTATCGATCGTGTGCACCGGCGATGACCTACTTGGCCGTGGTTACAGCGGGGAGTGCTGGGTGGTCTCCGTGACGACGGGACTTGGTTATGTAACCGGGACGATGGATGTTGGAGTTTGATTGGAGGCCGGTAGGGCCATGTGATCCCCACAGAGGGAATTACACACGCTTCACTTCCCCCTGATCCCTCCACATCAACAGAGAGGCAAATTACAGGCTGACAATCTGCAGCTGCCCTCAATGCCAGCCTCCAGTCTCTACTAGTATAGGACAATGGCATTGTTCTGGGGGGCGCACACACACGTGCACACGCATGAATGGCAAACACACACATGCGGAAAAACACTTGATGCAGGTACGTGCATACACACCCTAGCACGGAAGCATGGCAAACGCACACACACACACACACACACACACACACACACACACACACACACACACACACACACACACACACACACACACATACACACACAAACCCCACTGGGCTAAGGGGAGCCTGTCACCCTCAATTCCATGAAGCCTGAACCGTCCCAACAGCGACAGCCTTCAAAGACGGAAAATAACGTTTGTCTTATTTTCTCCCGGTGCTTGAAGACATTGTTCGTTAATTGATGGTTCTCTTTCCGTTCTCTTTCCCATGGCAATGATGGCTGACTGCTGATTGGTCAGACAGGGCTCTTATTCCGGGCAGTACAGGCCAGGGGACACACACAGCGTGGCCCAAAACATACGGACAGACACAGAACCCGGGGACCTCCAACATATCGTACAGATCACTGGGTGGGTTTCAAATGGCACCCTACTCCCTACAGTTGAAGTCGGAAGTTTACATACACCTTAGCCAAATACATTTAAACTCAGTTTTTCACAATTCCTGACATTTAATCATGGTAACAATCTGTCTTAGGTCAGTTAGGATCACCACTTTATTTTAAGAATGTGATATGTCAGAATAATAGTAGAGAGAATGATTTATTTCAGCTTTAATTTCTTTCATCACATTCCCAGTGGGTCAGAAGTTTACATACACTCAACTAGCATTTGGTTGCATTGTCTTTAAATTGTTTAACTTGGGTCAAACGTTTCGGGTAGCCACCCACAAGCTTCCCACAATAAGTTGGGTGAATTTTGGCCCATTCCTCCTGACAGAGCTGGTGTAACTGAGTCAGGTTTGTATGCCTCCTTGCTCGCACACGCTTTTTCAGTTCTGCCCACAAATTTTCTATGAGGTTGAGGTCAGGGCTTTGTGATGGCCACTCCAATACCTTGACTTTGTTGTCCTTAGCCATTTTGCATCACCTTTAGAAGTATGCTTGTGGTCATTGTCCATTTGGAAGACCCGTTTGCGACCAAGCTTTAACTGCTTTTTAGTTGATGTCTTGTTTCAATATATCCACATTATTTTCTTTCGTCATGATGCCATCTATTTTGTGAAGTGCACCAGTCCCTCCTGCAGCAAAGCACCCCCACAACATGATGCTGCCACCCCCGTGCTTCACGGTTGGGATGGTGTTCTTCGGCTTGCAAGCCTCCCCCTTTTTACTCCAAACATAACAATGGTCATTATAGCCAAACAGTTCTATTTGTTTCATCAGACCAGAGGACATTTCTCCAAAAAGTATGGTCTTTGTCCCCATGTGCAGTTGCAAACCGTAGTCTGGCTTTTTGATGGCGCTTTTGGAGCAGTGGCTTCTTCCTTGCTGAGAGGCCTTTCAGGTTATGTCGATATAGGACTCGTTTTACTGTGGATATAGATACTTTTGTACCTGTTTCCTCCAGCATCTTCACAAGGTCCTTTGCTGTTGTTCTGGGATTGATTTCCACTTTTCGCACCAAAGTACGTTCATCTCTAGGAGACAGAATGCGTCTCCTTCCTGAGTGGTATGACGGCTGCGTGGTCCCATGGTGTTTATACTTGGAAATTGCTTCCAAAGATGAACCAGACTTGTGAAGGTCTACAATTTATTTTCTGATGTCTTGGCTGATTTCTTTTGATTTTCCCGTGATGTCAAGCAAAGAGGCACTGAGTTTGAAGGTACGCCTTGAAATACATCCACAGGTACACCTCCAATTGACTCAAATGATGTCAATTATCCTATCAGAAGCTTCTAAAGCCATGACATAATTTTCTGGAATTTTCCAAGGTTTTTAAAGGGCACAGTTAACTTAGTGTATGTAAACTTCTGACCCACTGGAATTGTGATACAGTGAATTTTAAGTGAAATAATCTGTCTGTAAACAATTATTCTAAAAATTACTTGTGTCGTGCACAACGTCGATGTCTTAACCGACTTGCCAAAACTATAGTTTGTTAACAAGAAATTTGTGGAGTGGTTGAAAAACGAGTTTTAATGATTCCAACCTAACTGTATGTAAACTTCCGACTTCAACTGTACATAGTACACTACAGTGGTGTAAAGTACTTAAGTAAAAAATACTTTAAAGTACTACTTAAGTTGTTTTTTAGTTATCTATACTTTACTTTACTATTTATATTTTTGACAACTTTTGTTTTACTCCACTACATTTTTGAAGAAAATAATGTATTTTTTACTCCTAACATTTTCCTTGACACCCAAAAGTACTCTTTACATTTTCAATGCTTAGCAGGACAAGATAATTGTCTAATTCATGCACTAACCAGAGAACATCCCTGGTCATCCCTACTGTCTCTGATCTGGCAGACTCACTAAACAGAGAACATCCCTGGTCATCCCTACTGTCTCTGATCTGGCAGACTCACTAACCAGAGAACATCCCTGGTCATCCCTACTGTCTCTGATCTGGCAGACTCACTAAACAGAAATACCTCATTTGTGTTGAAGTGTGCCACTGGCTATCTGTAAATGTGCTTAATATAAGGAATTTGAAATGATTTATACTTTTACTTGTACTTATGATATTAAGTACATTTTAGTGATTAAATATACTTTTGATACTTTTAGACTTTTCCTCAAGTAGTATTTTACTGGGTAACTTTCACTTTTATTCAAGTCATTTTCTTTTAAGGTATCTTTACTTTTACTCAAGTATGACAGTTGGGTACTTTTCCACTACTGGTGCACTACTTTTGACCATAGCCCTATGGGGGAAAATAGTGCACTATAGAAATAGGGTGTCATTGCATGCAGACTGGGCATTTATATACTGTATTACTGTAATCTGGGTGTTTATATTCTGTATTTCTGTAGTCTGGGTGCTTATATAGTGTATTACTGTAATCTGGGTGTTTATATACTGTTTCTGTAGTCTGGGTGTTTATATACTGTATTACTGTAATCTGGGTGTTTATATACAGTTTCTGTAGTCTGGGTGTTTGTACACTGTATTACTGTAATCTGGGTGTTTATATACTGTTTCTGTAGTCTGGGTGTTTATATAGTGTATTACTGTAGTCTGGGTGTTTATATAGTGTATTACTGTAATCTGGGTGTTTATATAGTGTATTACTGTAGTCTGGGTGTTTATATACTGTATTACTGTGGTCTGGGTGTTTATATACTGTATTACTGTAGTCTGGGTGTTTATATAGTGTATTACTGTAGTCTGGGTGTTTTTATACTGTATTACTGTGGTCTGGGTGTTTATATACTGTATTACTGTAGTCTGGGTGTTTATATAGTGTATTACTGTAATCTGGGTGTTTATATAGTGTATTACTGTAGTCTGGGTGTTTTTATACTGTATTACTGTAGTCTGGGTGTTTATACAGTGTATTACTGTAGTCTGGGTGTTTATATAGTGTATTACTGTAGTCTGGGTGTTTTTATACTGTATTACTGTGGTCTGGGTGTTTATATACTGTATTACTGTAGTCTGGGTGTTTATATAGTGTATTACTGTAATCTGGGTGTTTATATAGTGTATTACTGTAGTCTGGGTGTTTTTATACTGTATTACTGTAGTCTGGGTGTTTATACAGTGTATTACTGTAGTCTGGGTGTTTATATAGTGTATTACTGTAATCTGGGTGTTTATATAGTGTATTACTGTAATCTGGGTGTTTATATAGTGTATTACTGTAGTCTGGGTGTTTTTATACTGTATTACTGTAGTCTGGGTGTTTATATAGTGTATTACTGTAATCTGGGTATTTATATACTGTATTACTGTAGTCTTTGTGTTTATATACTGTATTATTCAGTTATTATAGTTGTTACACAATAGTTTTAGGCTAGCCTCTTATTCATCCATTAGTGTGTACTGTGTGTAATGTGCCTGTCTAGGTATTCTTCTCGGTGAAGGTGACCTTAGCAGACGCGTATGTGTGTGTGTGTGTGTGTGTGTGTGTGTGTGTGTGAGAGCGCTGGTGTGTGTGTGACAATGTGTGCTATATGTATAGCATTATAGCAGGTGCACATTTGTGGGAGAGGAAGGGAGGGAGAGAGAGACTAGTGATCTCTGAAGTAGTCAGCCAGTGTCTGCTAAGAGTCGTGGAACGTTAGACTAGTGATCTCTGAAGCAGTCAGCCAGTGTCTGCTAAGAGTCGTGGAACGTTAGACTAGTGATCTCTGAAGCAGTCAGCCAGTGTCTGCTAAGAGTCGTGGAACGTTAGACTAGTGATCTCTGAAGCAGTCAGCCAGTGTCTGCTAAGAGTCGTGGAACGTTAGACTAGTGATCTCTGAAGCAGTCTGCCAGTGTCTGCTAAGAGTCATGTGGCGTTAGACTAGTTATCTCTGAAGCAGTCAGCCAGTGTCTGCTAAGAGTTGTGTGACGTTAGACTAGTGATCTCTGAAGCAGTCAATGTGTCTGCTAAGTCGTGTGACGTTAGACTAGTGATCTCTGAAGCAGTCTGCCAGTGTCTGCTAAGAGTCGTGTGACGTTAGTCTAGTGATCTCTGAAGCAGTCTGCCAGTGTCTAAGTCGTGTGACGTTAGACTAGTGATCTCTGAAGCAGTCTGCCAGTGTCTGCTAAGAGTCGTGTGACGTTAGACTAGTGATCTCTGAAGCAGTCAGCCAGTGTCTGCTAAGAGTCGTGTGGCGTTAGACTAGTGATCTCTGAAGCAGTCAGTCAGTGTCTGCTAAGTCGTGGAACGTTAGACTAGTGATCTCTGAAGCAGTCAATGTGTCATAACCCCCCAGTAGTCATCTGTCAACTCTCATCTTCTCTGTTAGTTCACCGCTGTCCTGAGTCTCAAATGGATCCCAGAAAGTTCTGTTTCCTTTGAGGTGGATGTCCTTTGTGTGTCTTTTGTGTTCTCATTTATAGTGTTAGAGATTTAAAATTGGACTCCCAAATGGCACCCTATTCTCTGTTTAGTGCACTGAATGAAGGTTAAAGTAACACACTATAATAGGGAATAGGGATTCATTTGCGTGCGTCAGAGTTGTCTACAGACATGACATTTCTCCTTTGAATTCAGAGTGATGGCTAACACTACATATTTAAATTACATGGCAGTTGACTATTTGCATTTAAATGAAGATGTTCTCATGGCCATAATCTTTTATGGATTTGAACCTTTTGGAGCCATTTTAAAGAGTTGAATTAATTAAAAACAATTTATCTGCTAAAGGTTCCTCTAGGCCTGAGGATATTTAATTAGTCTTTGTGATTCTTGATGTTATTGACAAGAGGAAAACCTTGCTGGCCTCATTGAATAAGCACGACACCACATTCTTAAAGGAAATGTGTACCCATATTATTCCCATATTATACCCATATTATTCCCATATTATTCCCATATTATTCCCATATTATTCCTTTCGTTGATAAGGAACAGCCCTTAAACAAAGACAATGCATAGCTAATGTCAATTAAGACACTCCCCCGCACCTCTCTGAAATGCGGAAGACACATTTCAGTTGAATACATTAAGTTGTAGAACTGACTAGGTATCCCCCTTTCCCATTTCTATTGGTATGGCAATGGAGGCTGGTGAGAGGAGCTTTAGGAGGGGGGGCTCATTGTAATGGCTGGAATAGAATTCCTGGAACGGAGTCAAACATTTGATGTCCATACGTTTGTTGTGTTTGATACCTGTTCCATGTACTCCATTCCAGACATTATTAGAACCCATCCTCCTATAGCTCCTCTCACCAGCCTCCTCTAGGGGCTACAGACGAGTTCATTGGATTGGTCCCATCACCCACAGTACAGTATCCTCATAAAACCTGCACTCGTCCACATTGCCCTCCCTCCCTTCCTCCCCCGCTCTCTTCCCGCTTGCATAATCAGCTTGTGTGGCTTTGAGTGCTACTGTATAACGGTCGTCGCCGCGGCAGCAGCTAGAGCGATGATCTCACAGTAGCCAGGTACAACCCCCATCCAGCTCCAACCAATCAGAATAGGCGTTGCTGAAATGCTGCCAGGATTTCATCATCCTCTCTCTCTCTCCTCTTGTTGACCCTCTGCCGCCTGCCGCCCGCACTACCACCAGCCGCCTCAGGGTGGCAGCGCAGACCTGCGATTTCCTCCATTATTTACAACCTTGTCCTCATTGACTCCTCTCTGTATCCCAAATGGCACCCTATTCCTTCCATAGAACACAACTTTTTTTTACCCTACGGGCCTTGGTCAAACGTAGTGCACTATACAGGGAAAATTGTGCCATTTGGGACACAGACAGGAGCATGCAGACTTGTGCTCAACGCTCTCTCCTTCCCACCACTTGGCTTGGCACGCAACGGGCTGGCACCAGCTAATACCATCAGGCAGAGAGAGAGGGAGGGAGGAAGAGAGAGAGAGGTATGGTGAGAAAGGGAGGGAGGCAGAGAGGGGAGAGGAAAGAGCAAGGAGAAAAATAAGGGAAGGGACAAAGAATAAGAGAGTGAGGGAGACTGATGCAGAATGAGAAGAGGACGAGGTGGTGGATGAAGAGAGCCGAGAGGGAGAGAGACCAGATCAGAAACAAAAGAAACATAGAAAGAAAGAACCAAAGAGAAAGTAGTGTGGCAGCAGTATCAGTAATAGTCAATGAAAGAGATAGAAGAGGAATGAGAGAGAGGGAGGAGAGAGAGAGAGAGAGAGAGAGAGAGAGGGAGGAGAGAGAGAGAGAGGAGATAGAGGAGGAGAGAGAGAGAGGGAGGAGAGAGAGAGAGAGAGAAGATGGAGGAGAGAGAGGGGGGAGAGAGAGAGAGGGAGGAGAGCAAGATATAAAGATAGAGAGGGAGTGAGGAGGAGGAGAGAGGGAGTGAGGAGGAGAGAGGGGCAGAAGGAGGAGAGAAAGGGAGTGAGGAGGAGAGCAATATATAAAGATAGATAGGGAGGAGGAGAGAGGGAGGGGGAGAGTGGGAGTGGGAGGGAGAGAGTGGGAGTGGGAGGGAGAAGGGTCTGGGAGAGAGTGGGAGTGGGAGGGAGAGAGTGGGGTCTGGGAGAGAGTGGGAGGGAGAGAGTGGGAGTGGGAGGGAGAGGGGTCTGGGAGAGAGTGAGAGTGGGAGGGAGAGAGTGGAAGGGAGAGGGGTCTGGGAGAGAGTGAGAGTGGGAGGGAGAGAGTGGGAGGGAGAGGGGTCTGGGAGAGAGTGGGAGGGAGAGGGGGTGGGAGTGGGAGGGAGAGGGGGAGGGAGAGAGACCAGGGAGATTCATCTGCAATGCAGATCCTATCAATCTACCCCTGTCTACTAACAGCTGGCTGGTCACTGCCTACAGAAGGACCTGTGTGTGTGTGTGTGTGTGTGTGTGTGTGTGTGTGTGTGTGTGTGTGTGTGTGTGTGTGTGTGTGTGTGTGTGTGTGTGTGTGTGTGTGTCTGTGTGTGTGTGTGTGTGTGTGTGTCTGTGTGTGTGTACCTGTGTCTGTGTGTGTGTACCTGTGTCTGTGTGTGTGTACCTGTGCGTGTGTGTGTCTGTGTGTCTGTGTGTCTGTGTGTCTGTGTGTCTGTCTGTGCGTGTGTGCGTGTGTCTGTGTGTCTGTGCGTGTGTGTGTGTGCGTGTGTCTGTGCGTGTGTGCGTGTGTCTGTGCGTGTGTGCGTGTGTCTGTGCGTGTGTCTGTGTGTGTCTGTGTGTGTGTCTCTGTGGATCAAAAAGAGAGCTGGGATAAGGCTCTGGGGTAGAATGGTGGCTGTGTTCTGGTAATGGCTGTTAAGGGGGCAGAAGTGGAAGTGTGTGTGACGGGGCAGCAGAAGGCAGCACCTGTTGCGTGCTGACCAATGGGAAGGCATGTGTGTGTATATGGGGGAGCGCAGCCAAAATCCTCAAGACTACATCCCAGCTCTTAGCTTCCTTACCCATAGACACACACACACGCACGCACGCTGTCTGTCTGTCTGTCTGTCTG